>NW_026868101.1:167930-238994 GCF_020745735.1 Hemiscyllium ocellatum | reverse complement strand
TCATGCCAGGTTCCTCCCACATGGCGGGAGAAAGGAGTGTGAGGGAACAGATATCAGGCACAGCACCACCCGGCTTGGCTCTTTCTATCCCATTCCAGACAGTTTGTCCTGGAAAGGAGAAAGAGAGAGAGGGAGGGAAAGTGGAAATGGGTGACTCTGCTGTTAGTGCTGGTGGATGTGGGACTGGGGGGATTGGTGAGGTGTCTGGAATGAGTCAGTCGACAGTTGTAAATCAATTTAGTATTATTAGTGTCGGGTGGTATTGCGTAGGTGACAGAGAAAGTGAGGAAGAAAGTTGCTGAACTCAATCGTGAGTTTGAAATGCCTGAGCCTTATTTGGAAATAGAGTGCGAGCCTTGTTCGGGGGTTAGTGCTATAACAGGTATACAGGGAGTGTGAAGGAGCAGATAGAATATGGTGACCCTTATCCTGACAGAGCGGAGAAGGTTATTGACGCTTGTCCTGTATCACAGCGTCAAGATGACCCTTCTGGGTGTCTTGTCCAGGTCTATCACCAATAACGCCACAGACAATGTCCCTCAGATTCAGTATAGTGGAGTTTACAAATAACAAGGAGAAGCAAACATTGGTGTATTCTATATCGAAACTAAAACTGTTGCAGAAATTCTGAGCGTCATATGCTCTGAAAATTAGACATGGAAATATCATGGATACTGCAGTCTTACTGGATGGTCTCAAGTTGCATTTCAACAGCGTTGACTAAGTTACTGCTCATGCTGTGAAAAATAAATTCTCTAATGTATATCAGGTGGGTTGAAGATTATGTATTGAAGCAAACTAGAGATAAAGTTATTTTTTTCGGATTTGGTGTTGTGTGGTCAGGAGGACTAATCAATGTCCTTGTTCGGATGCAGCTTTGGAGGAGTAGTGACATTAATATGTTGTATTTTACACATATAAAATATGTGTCTGCATACAATATAGAATGTTTGTACATTTTGGTCAAATTGATGGAAGCATGGAGCCGAGAGGGTCAGGTTTGTTCCAGTGAATTGGGAAAATACAAAATAACATTCTGTGGGAGATAAGCAATGGTTGTTAGAGTCATAGAGTCCTATAGGCCTTTCAGCTCAAACTGATCCATTCCGACCAAAATGTCAATTCACACTAACCCCAGTTCCCAGCCATTGCCCCGCATCCTTCTCATCCTTTCCGATCCTGTATTTGTCAAAATGTATTCTAAATGTTGTGAATGTTGTGAACCTTAACTACTTCTGCTGGTAGCTCATTCCATATGCGTATCACCTGTGTGTAAAAAAGTTGCTCCTCAGGTTCCCTTGTATTCTTACCCCTCTGAATTGATGCGCTCTAGTCCGTGATTGTCCAATCCGGGAAGTAAAGCTGGGTGCATTCACTCTATCCATGCCTGTTATGATCTTATACCCTTCAATAAGATCCTCTCCCCAGTCTCATACACGCAAAAGTAAAAGGTCCTAGCTTTTCCAATCTCTCCCGATAACTCAGAGCCTTGAGTCCTTGGCAACATCCTTGTAAATTTCTTCTGCACTCATTCCAGTTTAATAACATCATTCCTATAGCAAAGTTAACAAAACTGATCATAACGCTATAAGTATGGCCTCATCAGTGCCCCGTGTTCTGCAACACAGCTCCCCAAATTCGCTTCTTAGTGCCCTGACTGATGAATGCCAATGTGCCAAAAGTGTTCTTCATTGCCCTGCCTACCTCTCTATCAACTTTCAGAGAACCATGCACCTGAATTCCAAGGTCGCTCTGTTCCACTACATTCCTTAAGATCCAGCCATTCACCATAAAACTCCGATATTGATTTGAGTTTCTAAAATGCAGAACTTACACTGATCTGAATCCATTTACCATTTCTCGGCCACTTCCTCAGCTGATCAAGGTACTGCTGTAAGTTCTGAAGTTTCTGATAACCTTTGTCATTCTCCATGTAACCGCCTATTTTATTGACACTTTCAAACTTACAAGTCATGCACGTACATTCTCATCTAAATTATAGATACATGTAAATATAGTGGTGCCAGCATCGCCCCGATGCATTCCATTAGTCCCAGGCCTCCAGTCTGACAAGCATCCTTCCACTATTACTCTTTGCTTCGTGCCATCAAGCCAATTTTGTATCCAATCTGGCAGGTCCTCCTCAATTTCATGCGATCTAACCTTCCAGAGCAGCGCACAATGTGGAAGCTTATTGATGGCCTTACTTGAATCCATATAGATTACGCATACCACCCTGACCTCCTCAACGTTGCTGGTCACTTCGCCAAAGAATTCGAACAAATTTGTGAGCTATGGTGTCTGATGCACAAAGCCATGCTGACTTTGATGATAGACTTTTGCCCGAAACGTTGATTTTCCTGTTCCTCGGATGCTGCTTGCTCTGCTGTGCTTTTCTAACACACTCTAATCTTGCTCCGAATCACACCCTGACTTTCCTAATGCACGTATGTCTTATCTCTCAGAACCTTTTCAAGTAAGTTACCTCCTACAGATTTTAGGTTTAGTGGTCCATAGTTCGCAAGTGTTTCTTTGTATCCCTTCATGAGTAAGGGCACAGCATTCGCAACCCTCCAGTCCTCCGGGACCTCACCTGTTGGCCAGTGATGATGCAACCATATCAGCCAGGGCTCCCACAATTCCTTCTCTGACCTCCTGCAGTGTTCCTGAATGTATCTGGTCAGGACCAGGAGATTTATAGAAATAAGGCAAAGTCTGAATAATGCGTCTATTTATTTCAGTTATAAAACACAAAAAATGGGAAAGTGACACATTGATGTTTAACATAACAAATTAGAAAACGTATTAGTCATAGGAAGTGGCTTCGGAAGAATTTCAGTCATTGTGGATACCTGAGAATTCTCAGAAATTCATGATGTAGAAACAAGGGCCATGAAATTGATAAGGAAATCAAAAACAGAACATGAATGCAGCACACAAGAACAAAAATACTGCATAAATCTACAATTTGTTTTTCAAAGGAAATAAAGTAAAAGCAAGGTCAAATATGGAAATTGGTAATCGGGAGAGGAGAGTTTACTGTGAAAAACAGGGAAATGGCCAAGAAAATAAACAGCTACTTTGCATCAGTCTTCATGGAGGAAGATCCACAAAATCACCAAGTAATACCCAGTGATCATGTCGGGCTTGTGCAACTGAAGACATACAGTCAACTTATATCAGTAACAAGGTGGTATTAGAGATTGTAACTGGATTGAGCATTGCTAAGTCTGACAAACCTGATGTACTTCATATTAAAATGTCAGACATAAATCGGCAATGGAAATATTAATTGCACTGTTGATGACTGTGTTTCATTTTCCTGTGCATTCTGCAGAAGCTAGAAGTCATTGTGGATAAATGGAAGTTAGCAAATGTGGTCCAAGCACTATAGATTAATGGAAGGAATCCAAGCATCTATGAAGGGAAGAAGACATAGTTTGGAGAACTGCCGAACAATTAACTTGGCATCTGCAAGTTGGAAACTGTTGGAATCTATTATACAGCATGTGATATTGGATATTTAGGAATTAATAGCAACAATGGACTGAAGGGACTACAACAGTTCTTATTTTATATTTCACAATGGTTTAAACATATTAATGGATCTGAACACTGTGTCGGGAAAACTGCATTGAGGAGATTTTCTCAATGAACTAGAATGGGGAAGGCTCAATGTGTTGAATGGCCTACTCCTTTCCCGATGTTTCCGTGCAGCCTGTGGGAAAGCTCTGGAAATGTTGTCACAAGCTCTCAGATGTTAGGGAGGAGGACTCTGCAGTGTCAACAGGACTGTGATTCCCGTTCCCTTTTCTGATATCGAGGATGGTGCTGGGTATTCTGTCTGGTTTTATCCTTTAAGACCTTGGAGAAGTGAGGTACAATTGAGTGCCTTGCTTGGCCGTTTCAGGGACCATTGAAGGCTCTGTGTCTGGAGTTATTTTTAGCCCAGACCAGGAAAGCCGGGAAATTCACTTCCTGAAAGTACGTTGGGAAAAGAAAATGGATGTTTGCAATCAACATTGGATGCAATGTCACTGTTGCCATCACCAGTTTCTAGATCATGATATTTTATTAATTTTTTTGACCTCCACCAGCTGCCCAGAGCATTATCCTGCATTGGATTAGTAATCCAGTGACATTCCCACACCGCACCATGTCCACAAAGGAACATATCGGAAATCACACTGAGCGAGTTATTTCTGTACGGCTTGACAGCTCTGTCAAAATGAACTCCCACCAATGTGATTATCGTGAAGGCACTGAGGGAATGTTAAATGGTCAGAATGTAATTATTAATCTATTAGGGGACGGGACATAATTGAGTAATTTTCCACATTGCCGGGGAGTTGTCAGAGTTGGAGCTGGAATGGAAAAGCTGCCCCAGGGACACGGCATGTTGTGCAGCACAAGTCTTCAGTACCATTGCGGGAATGGGGTCAGGGCCCATTGCCTTTGCATATCTACGTGTCCAACTGTTTCTTCATGTCAAGTGCAGCGAATCGAGTTCGTTGAAGACTGGCATCTGTGATTCTGTGGGCATCATGACAGTGTGACGTGGATCATTGATTCAACGCCTCTGGCTAAGGACGGTGCAGATTCTACATGCTTGTCTTTTTCATTAATGTGCAGGGCTGTTCCATTACTTAAAATGGGGATATTTGTGGAGACCGTTCCTCTAATAAGTTGTGTAGTAGTACACCGACATTTATGTCTAGATGTGGCAGGACTGCAGAGCTTAGATCTGATCTGTTGGTCTTGGGATCATTTCGTTCTCTCTATCAGATGTTAGTTCTGCTGTGTGGAATGAAACAATTCAAGTGCAGTAGCTTTAAAGGTTTATCATCAGCTTTAGGTACACATGGTCCTGACCTTGGCATGTTCACTCACACACATCACTGAACCATCACTTGGCTTGGTGGTAATTGTAGACTGATGGAATATCCTGGGGAAAATGATAAGATTATGTTTGAATACAATCCTGCTTCTATTGCTGCTGTTGTCAACAGCATCACGTGATAGCCCAGTTTGAGCTGTAATATCTGCAATGCAATTCTACTGACTGTCCCCCAGTTCATATCGAGACCCATTCACCCATCAGCTGTGAACTCAGTGACATCACCTGGTTTCTGATGCGGTAATACTTCCATTTTTCAACTCTCATTCTGCTGAGGGCCTCTCCTGGGTGTCATGTTTCCAATTTGTTGCATTACTCAAACCCTTTAACATATTCATCTGAATCTTCTCCTTTATCTTAATGTCATCTTCTGCGGTTCAATTGAATGTGTTTCTCTCTGGTTTTCTCCCTGACCATGATGAAGAGCTCTGTGGTGTCAGTGATACCAGCCATATGCAGTTTCAGAGCCAATGAATGTGTGCACTTTGCATTATCGTTCAGTTCCCAGGGTCCGACGCTCCGTGTTGGACAGGGCGTTTAAGAAGCTTTCACAAATTGGAACTTGTTCAAAAATTCCTGAAGAAACAAACCAGGTGTGCGGGCGTCTTTTGTCGTGAATGTAGAGTTAATCTTTTGGGTCCAGTGACCCTTTTACGAAGCTCTCAGTTTCTCCAGTAATTTTTGTGTTTTTAGTTCCAGTATCCTTCGCTATTTCTTTAATTGAACATTTGTGCTGTGCCTATTCGTTTCTGGAGAAACCCAGCAGGTCTGGCAGCATCTGCAGAGACAGAGAAACAGAGTTAGCCTTGCACGTCCGTGTTATTTGTTCAGAACTGAAAAAAAAGTTGGAAACTGGGCTTTTTAATCCCTTGCCGGAGTTGGGGAATGCATGAATTGGAAACGAAGGCATGGCATAAGATAACGGGCTATTAGCAGTTGTGAACGAGAAGATGATGCAAAATGGGTTTAAATTAAGATGCGAATGGGGGAAAGGGGTTCTCTCTAACTGAGGGTAAAATAAAGAAAGCACAACCACACAAGGTCACCGAAAGAACAGGAGAGAGAATGTTGACCATGTGGTATTGTGTAGATCTAGCAAGAGATAGGTTTTCAGTCTACAGATCATCACCTTCTTCACACTAAGGAATTCAGGTGCTTGACCTCTTATTGGCACTAGTAAGAGTTTCATGCTACCTTAGTTTTGTAACATAGAGTAAAACTAACAGTATGAAGTTTGGGCTGTTTTCTTTACCTGTCATCTTTATAATTCTTTCAAATTGGAAGTGCTTATTGTTAAATATTTTATCTTGAAGTTGGTATCAGATGGAGTGTAGGAGGTTGAGGGGTGACATTCTCGAAGTTTATAATGTCATGGGAGGCATGGATGGGGTGAATAGCCAAGGTCTTTTCTGCAGGATCAGGGAGGTCAAACATAGATGCATAGCTTTAAAGTAAAAGAGGGAAAACTTGAAAGGGACAAAGGGGCAACTTTATTTACACAGAGGGTGATGTAAGTATGGAATGAGCTGCCAGAGGAATAGTCATAGATGCAAGTACAGCTACAATATTTCAAAGACATTTGGACAAATATAAAAATGGGAAACGTTTAGAGGCATTTGGGCCAAGTGCAGGCAAATGAGACCCGTTTAGTTTAGAAAACCTGGCCAGCATGGACAAATTGGACCAAATGGTCTGTTTGTGCACAATATGACTGTATGAATCTAGAAAGCGAGGAAGATGTATGAAAAGATATGACGTAATAAATTAGCAAGAATTTTAAAAGCAAGCATCACGAGCTTTTCCGTCTGTATAAAGAAAAGCTTAAAAATGTGTTTGTGAGCTGCAGAGTGCAGCAGGAAGTGCAGTCAGGAAAGTACATTGAAGCCATATGGAGGGTGTTACTAGGGAACTGGCCACAGGAACAGGCGATATAAATTACACCAGTATTTTAAATCGTTCTACATGGGGAAAGTACAGTAAGCATTTAATGGTATAAACAAAATGGTAATAGGAAGGAATTTCTTGAACTGTCTGGAACAAAAGTAGCAAGGTTTTAGACTAACAGATAAGAATAAGGATAGCAGGTCAGCAGTTAGTTTTAAAAGAAGTGGTCACAGAGTGACTAGCGGCACTGTGTCAAATATTCCATAACACTCTGGATTACAGGTTTGTTCCAGCGAAACTGGAGACCCTCCAATGCGGCGCCTGTCTTCAAGGAAGGAAAGAGACAGAAAGCAGGAACCATTTTGCCTAACCATTATTGCTGGGAATCTTCCAGAGCCTGTTGGTAAGGAAGGAATTGCAGAGCAGTTAGAAGAGCTAAAGCCAGAGTTGGCATGGTTTTGTGAAAGGGAAATGACTTTTGTAATGTAAAACCATGCATTTTTTTTCTCGAGATCCCTGAGAATGTCAAGATTAGAGTCAGGCTGGAAAAGCACAACAGGTCAGGCAGCATTCAAGGAGCAGGAAAGTCAATGTTTCGCGCAAGAGACCTTCATCAGGAACTCCTGAGAATGTGACAAACAGCCTTGGTAAAGGGAACTAGTCAACATGAGGCTTTCCAGAGATTTGCCACAAGGTATCACAAAATAAATGTTCTGACACAAGACAGAGGCTTTTAGTTTGATGGAATGACGGTGGGTTAACACATAGAAATCGGAGAGTCAGGATTAATGGATCTTCGTGAGAAAGATGTATCTACTGGATTACCACAAATATCAGGCCAATGGCATCAGTTATTAACAATCTACACTGATAGACTGACGGCGGGAGCTGAGTGCAATATACATCCGAGTTTCTGGATGACACTGAGAAGCAAGATTCAGGCTGTTATTTAATGGAGAGGACTCCCAAAAAGGAGCAGTACAAAGGGATTGGAGTGTTCCTGTGCATGAAACGTAGCGTCAGCATGCTGATGTTGCAAGTAACTAGGTTGGTTCATGAGGCGAGTTCCTGGCATGAAAGGTTTGATTTGTTGAGTGCATCGAAAATGGTGAGGCGATTATTCATTACGGTTGAAATGCATAAGGGTGATATTACTGAAATGTACAAGATACAGAGGGGGCTTGACAAGGTAAATGCTGAGAAGGTGTTTCCTCTGAGCCTCGAATTCAAGGAGATAGATACCGACTAGAGTTTCAATCTTCTCTCAGAAGTTAGTGAATGTCTGAAATTCCATATTCCAAAAGAGTTGTGGAGGGATACAACGAATTGCGTGGGAAAGTGGAGTTCAGACCTGGAGCCGATCAGCAATGTTCTTATAAAATGAACGTTCAGGCTTGAGGGGCCGACTCTTGTTCCTTTTTCTTGCATTCCCATGTTATGCTTTTGGAAAGTAACGGGTTATTTTCCTGGAAATCGTATTGTACAATGTTGCATTCAGGGAGAGCAGAAGATTTGTTTGAGTTAACCCTTGGTGGGGTATGGTATTCACTGTGAATCTGGGTCTGGAACATGACTCACGTATGGAGGAGAAGTTACAGAGAGGGGAAGCCTGGAAAGAAGGATTGAGGTTGGTGGTCACTTTCTGACTCAGTCTGGATTTTCTAAGTACATTTCTGAAACTGCACCAAACCATTGGAGTGGTCTCGATCTGCCCCTGTGTAGCAGGTCCCAAGGGCTGAATGGAATATCAGAACACAGGGCTGAGGGACACAAGTGGGGAAGGTCTTGCCTCATCTCATTGTGTTCCCAGCTGCACTTTTCTCTCCATGCACCATTATCCCTGATTCACCTGGCTATAAACAATCAGACGAGGCCAGCCTTGCTTTAATATAATGATTCGACCATCCCAAACTTCTGAGAAAGAGAATTCCCACTTTAATGAAATCCACCTTTGAGAATTTCTCCTCAATCCGGTTCTGACTGAAGTTGGAGGGTGTCAACAGTTTCCTTTTCTAGTCCCATTCCTCCACTGCTCATAACACATTTTAAATGTAACCGATTATAATCGATGATATGACCGATTATAAAGGTTTCAGTCTGGGCCTGATTCAGTGACAGGAACAAGTCAGGCAGATTTCTTTCATCAGCCGCAGGTAACTAATAGGGCTAATGGAACAGTATGGTGGATTTGTGGTTAGCACTGCTGCCTTATATCAGCAAGGAGCTGAGCTCAATTCCAACCTCGGCCGAACCTCTATGTGGAGTTTGAACATTCTTCCCTTGTCTGTGTGGGTTTCTTCCCAGTTCTCCAGTTTCCTCTCATATTCCAAAGATGTGCAACTTAGAGTGATTGGCCATGCGAAATTGCTCAGAGTGACCAGGAATGTGTAGGTTAAGTGGGTTAGTCATGGGAAATGCAGGGTTACATGGATAGGGTAGGGGGACAGGTCTGTTTAGGATACTGTTCGGTGGATTTGTGTGGACTCGATGGGCAGAATGTCCTGCTTCCACACTCCAGGGGTTCTATGACAATGACTTCAAGTTTGGACTATGCAAACACCCAGTGGGTATCTAGTTGATCCATTCACCCAAGGCATTGTATATTTCAATAAGATCAGCTCTCATACCAAGGGTAACCTGTTAAAGTCTCCATGTTGTCAGCACTTCATCCACCGAATAAGTGAAGGGAAGCACCTCTGAACTGCTTCCAATATTATTATATTCTTTCTCAGATAAGGATTAAAATAAAACTAATCTCACACATCGATGAGTCGGTTCATGTTCATTTTTTCAGGGTGAAGTGAGTCTTTGGAACACTCTTTCCTGCAGACCATTCGAGGCAGAGATATTGAATATTTTTGAGGCAGGTTCACAAGTCACAAAGGAGTCAAGGATTATCGAGGAGTGGGCAGCAATGTGCCATGTGGGAAAAATGTAGACAGTAGTACTGAATGACACGGCTCCAGAATATCCCGGAATTAAACGAAATGATAACATCGATAAAATTTTAAGGGGTAGACAAGATGGCAGAGATCTGAAAGGTCTGCTTTGCTGGGCTCTGAATCACAGTGGTAATCTAACCGACCTCACCACAGTCATTTACTTTACATTCAACACGAAATGAGCTACAGAATCCTTACTAATCCCGTTTTGTCAAATGGAAATGACAAAACACGGGAAAGGATCGAGTAAGTCCCAACACGCAGGGCAACGTCAGAAACTTTCAGCATGCCTGAGTCTGAGCTGTAACCCCCTCTGCTCATTCGATAGACCCAGTTACTCACCAGGCCTTGGTCTCGAGTTCACCAAGTTACGTGAAATGATTGAAGCCATGATTGAAGAAAAGTTCAGCAGGAAACTAGAACCGCTCTCAGCCGTGCTCCAAAAACATGACGAGCAAAGTGAAAACCTTGGAAAGAGAACAGATGAGGTCGAGCGCCAAACTGCAGGGGCAGAGTCTGTGATCGATTCCTCTAAGAGCGGATCCTCGCCCTTGGAAAACATATCCGTACCTTAACTAAACAAGGTGACGGCCACGAGAACTGGGCAGAATGAAAAATGTTCATATCATCGGTCTGCTGGAGACATAAGGTGTTCAGCCAGTGATTTTTTTTTCGAGAACTGGCTGCCGTGATTCATTCACTTCGAAGCTGAAGAGGGACGGGTGAAGAGTTTGACTGTTCATCGGGTTACGGCGCGCAGGTCAGACTCAGACTAACGCCCTCACCCTGTCCTTGTGCAATTACGTAGTTGCAGGGCATTCAAAGACTTATGGAAGCTTCCAGAACACAGGGAAAAGATCCGACAAGTGCTCCAAGATTATGTTCTTCCAGGTCTTTTCAGCGGCAGTGATTCAGAAAAGAAAATCTTTTGATGATATCAAGAGAAGACTAAGGGAACTTGAGATTCAGTTTTCCTTGTGGGCAGCACGGTGGCACAGTGGTTAGCACTGCTGCCTCACAGCGCCTGAGACGGGGGTTCATTTCCAAACTCAGGCGACTGACTGTGTGGAGTTTGCACGTTCTCCCCGTGTCTGCGTGGGTTTCCTCCGGGTGCTCCGGTTTCCTCCCACAGTCCAAAGATGTGCGGGTCAGGTGACTTGGCCATGCTAAATTGCCTGTAGTGTTAGGTAAGGGGTAAATGTAGGTGTATGGGTGGGTTGCGCTTCGAAGGGTCGGTGTCAACTTGTTGGGCCGAAGGGCCTGTTTCCACACTGTAAGTAATCTAATCTAATCTTAATGAACCCAGCGGTGCTCCGTATGCTTCCAATAGATCCACGCACTGGTTAATCTTTCAGTAGATACATTGACTCTCCAGAGAACGCAAAAACTTTGTGGACACTATAAAGCAGGTTGGATTCTTTAATTATGAAGCTGATCGTGATGACTGAATGCCTACCTAAGGGCAGTTCAATCCCGATGTTTGTGATTAATTGCCCTGGATGCAGTATTGATAATGGGGCAGAAGGTAAAGAATCATGACGTGCAAATGTCCCCAGTGGGCGGCGGGTAAATGCCCCTCCTGAGTGCCATTGGCACTTTGTATCTTGTTTTGTTGTCTTTGTATGTATTTAGTTGTGGAACGTTTTGAGAGCTTGTGAGTTTTAGTAGCTTTAGTTAGTATGTTGTTTTAGGCTCTATGAGTGTTTTTTCATTGATGCTCAGCGATTTGTAATTTGAGTTCTTCCTCTCTGAAGTTCAAATGTTGTTCCAATGTGTTATGGTTAATGTCATGCTTAAATGGTGTACCTGGAGCATTAAGGGTAGCTAGTTAAGAGGAAAAGGGTACTTTCTAGCCTTAAAATGGAGAGGGTGGATATTGTCCTATTGCAGGAGTTGCATCTTGATGACAAGGAACATTTCACTTTACAGTAGGGTGGGTTTGATGGGGTTTATTTCTCGTCTTTTGATAATGGAGTAGGGGTGAAGCCATACTGGTGAGGAAGAATCTTCCATTTAAATCATTATGTTGTATTAGATCATAATCCTCAAAGATATATGGGGATGATAACTGAATTTTGAATGTTTATTGCCCCCTGACGCACAGCCTTAAATTCCTGATAGATGCATTTTCCAAATTAAGTAATCTTTCTTCGCAGCACATTATTGGAGGAGGAGATTTCAATTGTCATTTGCACCGACTGTGGACAGAATGGACAAAAGCCCCCAGTACCATCTTAACAATCTAAGCAATTTTTGTGTGAAACTGTGGCTGGAGGATGTTTGGAGGCAGATCCTCCTCATGTATAACGATTTTACTTTCTTCTTTAACCTGCAGAAAGGCCACACTAGGGTTGATCTCTTCCTCATCTTGCGGCAATCTTCGATTCGTGGTGTTCTGTACAATTGGGAATATTGCCATTTCTGACCATGCAACAGTATACTTATTGGTTGAGGTTAAGGGCAATATAGCAGGTTCGAGACAAGGGAGAATGGATCCCTTTCTTAAGGATAGTAAGTTCATTGAGTATTTCTGTAATGAATTCAGATCTTTCTTACCCATTAATTCAGATTCAACCAGTAACCCATCCATTCTGTGGAAAATTGCTCAGGCTTATGCCAAAGGAATAATTATTTCTTAGGATGCGGCAGAAGTTGGAGCAGGAACGCTGGCTCCAGGCACGGTTGAAGGGAACCGAGAGGCCACACTGTGATAAACGCTCCGTGGCTAGGCTGCAGAGAATCACAACGCATTGGTCTGCAGTAAATTCTATGCTCACACAGACAGTCAAAAAGGAACTTACTTTTGCAAAATAAAGGCTGTTTGAGCATGGTGATAAGCCCGGGCAAACATTTAGCCTATCTTGTGAGTAAAAAGAGAGCCACAAAGCCATTACCTCAATTAGGGAAATTACTGGAACCCTTAGCTGCAATCCCATAAAGGTTAAAGCAGCATTTCCGAGGTTTTACTCCGACTTATATCAGACTGACCATTATGAGGATTTAGATGGAGTCTTTCTTCAAGAACTTGGATCTTCCAGGGGTAACCCCAAATGAGTGTCTTGTCTGAATGCACCATTGCCAGTGCTGGAGAGTATAATGCAGCTTCAGGGCGGAAAGGCGCCCGGTCCTGACGGATTTCCAAGTGAATTTTATGTGGAATTTATAAACAGATTGTCAGGGCCGATGCTTACCATGTTAGTCACTCACACGGTCACGATTGAATCCCACCATCCTTAAGAGAGGTTCATGTCTCTCTTATTCTCAAGAAAACGAAGACACTGAAAGATTGTGCTTCTTAGAGGCCCAACTCATTTTTAAATGTTGACTTCAAAATCCTGTCTGACACCCTTACATTATGGCTTGAAAATGGGGATCCTTCCATTGTCAAACTGGACCACACAGCTTATAAAGAGCTGCAGATACTCCAGCAATATTAGAAGATTACTCAATATGGTCCGAGCGTGTCCAGAACAAACTATATAGGTATTAGTGATCCCTTTAGACACAGAGAAGGCAGTTGATTGGGTTGAGTGGCTGCATGTCTTCTATACGTTAGAATGGTTTGGTCGAGGCAAAGATTTTATCAAGTAGGTGAGGGTCCTTGAAAGCGATCCTCTGTCCACGTTTCTCACCAATGTTGTGCGATCCTATAACATTAATATTCCAAGAGGCAGTCCAAGGTAGACACCTTTGCCCAGTGTTGTTTACGTTGGTAATTGAGCCACTGGTAAAGGCCATCTGCAGGGACCCCAACATATCTGCCACAGAAGTGGGAGAGAAGTCACGTTAATTCCATGAACGTCGGAGGACATGTCTCTGGGCGATCTTGGGGAAATACCTGATGTCGATGGAGAAACCTGGTTTCTTTTCCAATGATCCCGGGGGTATGGGGATATTCCCTATTTAGGTATATTCATTAATCCTATCTTTGAATTTATATTTAAGTGGAATTTGTCCATTTGTTTGACAAACTTAAACAAGACTTTCGAAGATGGGAGGCACTTCCAATATCCTGGCTAGGTCGGATAGCTCTTATTAACATGAATTCCCTCCCTTGTTTGCTATACCCCGTGTGAATGCTTTCTTTGATGTTTTCTGGACAGACATTTAGTAGACGTAATGGATAATTTAGCTCTTTGATTTGTCAGCATAAGCGACTCCTTATCAAGTTAACCAAATTACAAAAGACCGCACAGTTTGCGGGGAATAGATCTTCCAAATATTAAAAGCTATCAATTAAGCTCTTCTTTACCAGATGTTAGTGAGGCCTCGGCGTCGATCTGGTTAGATATTGAAGCTTCTCAGGCCAAGCACTCCTTATTAGCCTGCTATTCATAGACAAAACAAGGACATTTATGAAGTATTGACATTTCCTAATGAGTATCAATATTTTTAAAACATTGAGGGCAATGTGTTGGATCGAAGGCAATATAGCCAAACCTCATTTCTTATCCCAAAACGTGGTGCAACGTGTTCCCGATGGGGGATACTGGATTCCATGCTTAAACTATGTGCAACTCCTCGGTGTATCTTGCTTTGATGATTTATCTGAGGGAGAAACAAGGATGTCCTTTGATCAAATAAGTCGTAACTATAGGCGACCGAGCAGAGATGTCTTCTGTTTTCTTTTTATCAGATCAGAGATGTTATTCAAAAAAGAACCACGCTTTTAACAGACCCGTACAGATCCGATACACAGAAGAGAGTACTTAGTGCTAAGAACACCCTCTCTGTCAGTGCCCTTTATCATTTGTTGGAGAGTGGCCACTCAGACAAGACTTTGTGCCTTTCTGAGGTCTGCAAAGAGATTTGGGCGTTCAGATCTCTTTGGACAGAGGGGAGGATATTTATGAAAATGCAAGAAGGATTTCGATCTGTAAAGTGTTCTTCTTGCAATGTAGAACATAGAACATAGAAAGATACAGCGCAGTACAGGCCCTTCGGCCCTCGATGTTGCGCCGACCGAATCCTACCTAACCTACACTAGCCCAATAACTTCCAAATGCCTATCCAATGCCTGCTTAAATGACCATAAAGAAGGAGAGTTCACCACTGCTACTGGCAGGGCATTCCATGAACTCACAACCCGCTGTGTAAAGAATCTACCCCTAACATCTGTCCTATACATACCACCCCTTAATTTAAAGCTGTGTCCCCTAGTAACACCTGACTCCATTAGCGGTAAAAGGTTCTCAGTGTCGACCCTATCTAAACCCCTAATCATCTTATACACCTCTATCAAATCTCCCCTAAACCTTCTCTTCTCCAATGAGAACAGCCCCAAGTGCCTCAGCCTTTCCTCATAAGATTTTCCTACCATTCCAGGCAACATCCTGGTAAACCTCCTCTGCACTCGTTCCAATGCCTCCACATCCTTCCTAGAGTATGGCGACCAAAACTGCACACAATACTCCAGATGAGGCCGCACCAGAATCTTATACAGTTGCAACATGACCTCAGGACTCCGGAACTCAATTCCTCTACCAATAAAGCCCAGTACACCATATGCCTTCCTCACAGCACTATTTACCTGGGTGGCAACTTTCAGAGATCTGTGTATATGGACACCAAGATCCCTCTGCTCATCCACACTACCAAGTAGCCTACCATTAGCCCAGTAATCCATCATCTTGTTACTCCTACCAAAGTGAATGACTTCACACTTAGCTACATTGAATTCCATTTGCCACCTTTCTGCCCAGCTCTGCAACTTATCTATATCCGCTGTAACCTACCACTTCCTTCCTCACTATCCACAACTCCACCGACTTTTGTGTCATCCGGAAACTTGCTTACCCAGCTTTCAAGCCCTTCCTCTAGATCATTTATAAAGATAACAAAAAGCAATGGTCCCAAAACAGATCGTGGTGGTACACCGCTAGTAACTGCACTCCAAGATGAACTTAGTCCATCAACTACTACCCTCTGTCTCCTTCCAGCCAGCCAATTCCTAATCCAAACCTCTAATGTATCCTCAATGCCATACCTCCGTAGTTTTAGCATTAGCCTACCATGGGGAACCTTATCGAACGCCTTACTAAAATCCATATACACAACATCTACTGCTTTACCCTCGTCCACTTCCTTAGTCACCTTCTCAAAGAACTCAATAAGGTTTGTGAGGCACGACCTGCCCTTCACAAAACCATGCTGGCTATCCTTGATCACGTTATTCCTATCCAGATGTTCATAAATCTTATCCCTTACCGTTCTCTCTAAGACTTTGCCCACCACTGAAGTCAGACTCACTGGCCTATAATTACTAGGGCTATCCCTACTCCCTTTCTTGAACAAGGGGACCACATTCGCTATCCTCCAGTCCTCTGGTACTATTCCCGTTGACAATGACGACATAAAAATCCAGGCCAATGGCTCTGCTATCTCCTCCCTAGCTTCCCATAGGATCCTAGGGTAAATGCCATCAGGCCCAGGAGACTTATCTATTTTCATCCCCTCCAATATTCCCAGAAACTCTTCCTGCATATTTCCAGGCCATCCATTCTAATCATTTGTGACTCCATATTCACGTCAGCAATAGTGTCCTGTTCCTGAGTGAATACTGATGAAAAGTATTGATTTAGTGTCTCTCCAATCTCCTCCGCCTCCACACACAACTTCCCACTACTATCCTTGACTGGACCGATACCTACCCTAGTCATCCTTTTATTCCTGACGTACCTATAGAAAGCCTTTGGGTTTTCCCTAATCCTACCAGCTAAAGACTTTTCATGTCCCCTTCTCGCTTCTCTTAGCTCTCTCTTTAGATTCTTCCTGGCTACCTTATAACTCTCTATCGCCCCAACTGAACCTTCACGCCTCATCTTTACATATGCCGCCTTCTTCCCTTTCACAAGGGATTCCAATTCCTTACTAAATCACGGCTGCCTCACAAGGCCCTTTACACCATGCCTGACTGGTACATACTTATCGAGGACACGTAGTAGCTGCTCCTTGAACAATCCCCACATCTCATTAGTGTTCTTCTCTTGAAGCCTGTTTTTCCAATCCACACATCCTAAGTCATGCCTCACTGCATCATAATTTCCCTGCCCCCAGCTATAATTCTTGCCCTGCGGCGCACACTTATCCCTCTCCATCACTAAAGTAAAAGTCACCGAGTTGTGGTCACTGTCCCCGAAGTGCTCACCTACCTCCAAGTCTAAGACCTGGCCTGGTTCATTACCTAGAACCAAATCCAGTATAGCCTCACCTCTTGTTGGCCTGTCTACATATTGTGTCTGGAAACCCTCCTGCACACATTGGACAAACACCGACCCATCTAATGAACTCGAGCTATAGCTCTCCCAGTCAATATCTGGGAAGTTAAAGTCCCCCATAACAACCACCCTGCTACCTTCACTCTTTTCCTGAATCATCCTCGCAATATTATCCTCTACTTCTCTCGGACTATTAGGAGGCCTGTAGAAAACACCTAACAGGGTGACCTCACCTTTCCTATTTCTAACCTCAGCCCAAACTACCTCAGATGGCAAGTCCTCTTCCATCGTCCATGTAGTTGAAGATTCTTCATAAAGTCGATCTGGCCCCAGATCCTCTCTCAAAATTCAAAATGGGAGTATGTCTCAAATACAGAATGACTATGGACACTCTTACTCATTGCTTGTTGACTTTGCACCAGCGCTATAGAAGTGGTGTGTTATGCAGAGCATCTTGGAGACCGAATTTAAGATGGATCTGGTTTCCCTTTTCGTGGGCCTGCCCAGTGTACCTTACTCCGTCGTGCATAGAAAAAAAAAATACTTCAATACCCTCATCTCTGCGTTCAGAAAAAAAGTCTGTTGTGTTTGGTGCCTGAAAACCCCCTGGGTCTGTTGCATTTTCGCAAGCTCGTCATGGAGCATCGGCCTTTGGACTTTTTTAAAGGTATGGTGCAACACAAAATAGAGCATTCTTATAAGACATGGCAGCCCTTTTTGAATTACCAAGATACAGGCTGATCTGCCACTCTAATAAGTACATTTACATAGGTATGACGATCTTGAACCAATGATTCTAATGTCCAAGCAGGAAGAATTACGGGCAAATGGACGTTTATTAGTTCATGCTCGTGTCGGTTGAGAGCCAAAGTTTTGTCACACTGAGTTGTATTATTCATTTGTTTTTATTTTTGTTTTTCTTCTGCCCGTTTATTTATCTTTTTGTTTTGCATGTACATGCACATGGGTGTAATTTTGTTCAATTTGCATTGTTATTTGAGTTGGGTACTTTTTGGTTCATTGTAGCTGTAAGACGATTTTCTCTCAATACCAATATTTTTGAAAACAATTAACATGTTATCCTGGATAGAATAGAGTCCCAAAGGACCACTTTCTCATTGGTGAGACCACAAATTGTGGTTTATCCTCAGGGTCATTACATCTCTGGTGACAGGGTAAGGTTGGGAGGACTTTCCCTTAATGGGAACCTCCGTCTGTTTGGGGAATTGAACCTGCGCTGTTAGACTTCCTCTGCATCACAAGCCAGCCATCCAGCCAATAGAGTGGGAGATTGCGTAACTGCTATAGACAGAAATAGCCAAACTCAAAGTAAAATATAAACTTTTATAAGAAGGTAAAAGGTACAATTCAGATGACGGTCAAGATAATGGCTGAGGATAAAAAGACTCTGGAAATTGTATTTTATAAGGAGGCAGGTACTTTCTTTGGTTGAATATAATAAGGTGACACAAGCTAAATAACCAGAATTACTAATTGTGATTAGATATCGATAACCGTAAAGTAAGAGTATATTTTTGATTGATCTGTGTGAAGCATGCTAAGCATCGCATGAAAGTAAAAATCTGATGGAGCATATTTTTTGGAGGGTCCATCCCCATGGGAAATGCCGCCCGAACACATGCGTGAAGAAACTCGTGGTAAAAATTGCTTGGGTAGAACGTGAATCTCAGGAGACAGTCAGATCGCCACCGATCTTATTAAATTGTACAGCATATTTGAAGGGATGAATGGCCTCATTATGGATTTAATTGCAAGTGATTATAAAAAAAACACGCTGTTCCTTCCCCTAATGTTTTACACAAAGAGACACTACAATTTTCCTGAAACTGGGAATTATTTGGAATATTATCTGGAACATGCCATAGTCAGCATTCTCCAGAGCATTCTGTAATCTGTGGGAGTGTTACAAAGGTAGGCAACAGAGGGGGAGAGATAGGGGGTGGGGATAGGTCCTGCATGCAGGAGTGAGAGTAATGGAACATGAGCCTTGTTGGGGATCGGTGTTATAACAGATTTACAGTAAGTGTGAGGGAGCAGAGAGAATAGAGTGACCCTTATGCTGACAAAATGGGGAATGATATTGATGCTTGTCGTGTGTTACTGAACATTCTTCAAGACCGCAGATACTGCACTGAGCTCGGTAGTGAGCTCAGACCAGACTTGGTGGGTCTGGTGGTGTGGCCCTCTCTGGAAGATACGTACTAACTCATCCACCAGGAAATCCGTGACCCTGTTGACAACCTGTGGTGCAATTGGCCTTAATCTGCCATGTTCTGGGTAAATTGTACAGGGCAGCTCCAAACTGAGGAAAGCTCAATCGTGTGTCCATTGTCCTTTTAAAGATGGCACCAGTTCCAGAAATCATGGAATATCCAGGGGCATACGAGCGCTGGTGAGTACCTCCAACCAAGACGGGTGGGAAAATCGGGCTGGCATTGAATGTGAGGGATACCATGGGGAAGGGTGGGTAGTTCATGAGGTGAGTTCTACAAGATAGCACAAGGAAATTAGCTCAGCCTCGTGCACACAATCCATCTGCCACACTCAATGAAAATCACACAAAGATGAATTATTGTTGGATTCAGCGCAATGAGTTGAAGACTCTGCTGACACCAAACCCAGATACAAAGCTGCAGAACAAATCTTCATCCAAAACTCTCCATCATCTGAACTCACACCTATCCTGGTAATACTGGCATATTTTGCCAGATGGTATTGAAATGTGTATTTCAGCATTCTGAAACCTGTGATCACATCCAAACATGACATTGTTTCTCAATCTCACCTTCTTGGTCTAAACTCAAAACCACTTTCCTTTGCAGTCGTGCACAGAGACAGGCCATTCAGCCAAAACTGGTCTTTACTAACCAAAATGTCCGTCCACATTAAACCCATTTACCTGCATTTGGCCCATATCCTTCTCTGCCTTTCCAATTCATATATTGTACGAACAAAGTGCAGCGAGGTTTTGTGACATCCAGAAAGGTCTCAGGAAATATCTCACTAAATCAACCATTCATCTCACCCCAGCAATCAGATTACACGGAAACAATTTGACTGGACTTTATAAACAAGAAGTAGAAGCACATGCTGGTGGGAGATGTGTATGGAATTAAATACTGCAGGGGAAAAATTGTGTATGTTATAAACAGGAAATTAGATGCACACGCGTTTGCCGGCAAAACTCAACGGGTCTGGTACTATTTGAAGGATAAAGGTCGAAAGTTTGGCCCACGAATAGCACAGCAGGTCAGGGCACATCCAAGGGGCAGGAAAGTCGATGTTTCCATCATAAGCCATTCATCAGGAATTCATTTCAGAATTCACTTTTTCCTAATCCTCTGTAGGAAAAGAGCGAGTCAACATTTTTAATTTCGGGATTCTTCGTTTTGTTTTCAAACTCCCAGTATATGCAGCTCTTTGTTTTATTTTAGATCAGCAATTATCTTGAATGCTGCAGTATTAATGGACAACTTGATCTGGGAAGAAGGGGAAGGGGTGTGGGCAGAACAGCAGGCAATGTGTCAGTCACAGCTTAAGGCCCTGTCATTCAGAATGTGAAACCTGGGGTGGAGGTCAAGGAAAGCTTGTCAGAAACTCCGCACTGGAATTTGGCATCATTTGAACAGATGTGACGGATCCAGAGAATGTCGGAGGATGCAGTCTCGCTCGTTGCTGGTCATTGAATGGCACAGTGGTGAGCAATGCTCCCTTACAGCACCAATGACCTGGGTTCGATTCCAATCTTTGGTGACTGTCTGTGCGGTGTTTGCACCTTCTCGCTGTGTGTGCGTGAGCTTTCTCTGGATATTTGGCTTTCCTCTCACAGTCCAAAAATGTCCAGGTCAGCTTCAGTGACCTCACTGAATTGATCCACAGTATCCAGCGATGTGCAGGTTCAGTGAATTGTCTATGGGAAATGTAGAGTTACAGCGGTAACGTTTGGGTTTGTTGATTCAACTTGCAGCTTCATATCCTCGCCAACTGTGGGGAAATTCCATATAGAGAATTTGACATGAAAGTCAGACCTGGTACCTGGTGACTCCATCTCGCCGCTTGCTCCTGCAGGCTTTTATCCTGGACACCAAAGTTTCGGGGGACACTGCATGTACTACACACCCACCAATGCTGACTCTGACACATGGCAGCTTCACCATGCACTCCCAGCACATCTCCGAACCACTAACAATACGTCTTCTGTACTTCAATGCTGCAGCTCAGGCTGCACTGACAACTCTCATTGCAATGCTGCTAAAAGGACACTGTGCTCAGGGAGTTGGCTGAGGCCAAAATGCGTAAAGAAGTATGGTGTACAGCAAATGAAACTGCATTTAGAAGTCTGTCATTTTATATAAATAAATTAGTGAAGCATATTCCCTATGGTGGGCGGCACGGTGGCACAGTGGCTAGCACTGCTGCCTCACAGCGACTGAGACCCGGCTTCAATTCCCGACTCAGGCGACTGACTGTGTGGAGTTTGCACGTTCTCCCCATGTCTGCGTGGGTTTCCTCTGGGTGCTCCGGTTTCCTCCCACAGTCCAAAGATGTGCGGGTCAGGTGAGTTGGCCATGCTAAATTGCCCGTAGTGTTAGGTAAGCGATAAATGTGGGGGTAGGGTGGGTTGCGCTTCGAAGGGTCGGTGTGGACTTGTTGGGCCGAAGGGCCTGTTTCCACACTGTAAGTAATCTAATCTAATCTATGGAAGTTCCACAGTTGCCTTATTAGATCAGGGAGAGGAACATTCAGAGAAGTCCACACTTCCTGTCCATGTTCAGGGAGACTGTGCCCAATGACAGTCTGTTCGCGAGCGTTTGTTCCCGTGGAAGAGAGTTCAGCACAGGAAAAACATCTTGATTGTGATTGTTTTAGGGGGTGGAGGGTTTTTGAAGTGATGGTTACAGCAGAGTAAACGTACAACAGAGCAGAATCATGCAGCCTACGAAAAGAATTTTTTTTTTATTCTCCCTCACAACTGACTTCACGGGAGCAACTGGTGATGGGAGATGTGACCAATAGCCAGCAATGTGAACATGTAGTCCAGTCCAGATATATTGTGGACGAATGTGCTGTATTGCTCTGACTGTGATTGATGTCAGTCTCCATGCAATGCATCTGTTTCACTGGAGGGTTTCCCGCTCCTATTAGTAAGAGGCTTCATTCAGTGTACTATCCCACTGTAGTAAAAGATGCATCAGCTCTAACAGTAACAGAGATCTGCAGCTGCATAGATCCGAATCTGAGAAAATTGACCGGAATATTACAACAATGGCGAGGAGGTTTTCCTTGTGTCTTTTTAAAATCTCCCCCTTGGGGATTTCTAACATATCGGATATCAGCAGTGCTGATGATTATTCTGGGCGGGGTGGAGGGTGTGTTTCTCAACTATTCTCGCTATTGTTGGTGTTCTCTACCTCTGTCCATTCATTAATCCCATAAACAAGTTTGAACTTCGTTGCAATTTCTGTTATCGATATTTGACAGAGAAAGATACTATTGTCTTCAGTTTCAATTGCAGTCTCCATTCATTACTCATGAATTGCAGACCACTCCCTCACAAACATCTGCGAACAAAACTGTGCACAACCTCGAGATCCCTTTTTGCCCTGAACCGATTTATGTCTCCTGTTCTCTCTGTCACCAAACCTGTCCACTGCCAACTCCTAATATCCGCAATCTTCATCTCTGTGTCAGTGCTGTTGCTGAACAAACCATTGGCTGCACGTTGGTAAAACTCAGGCTTAATGTTTCAAGCTCTTTTCTGACCACTTTTCTGATTGCAAATATTTCAATCATAAAATTGTTCTTGTCTCGGAAGTTACTTCATGATTAGGACAATGTATGAATGTAAGAATGTCGATGGATGTAATTCAGAAGCTAAGCTTATTAAACGAAAGATTTTCTTTCAAGTGATTTGTTTCAAGTCCACCACAGAACTTGAATAAAAATGGTAAGAATTGGAATAAAAGTGAATTTCACGAAAAACAAACATAAAAGCAACATTTTTTTTTGTCTGAAAACCTTCATCTTTCACTGATCACCTTCGGTAAAGAAATCTAATGTTATTACCCGGTCTGGAGTAAGTGTGACTTGAGACCCATGGCAATCTGCTTAACATTAGATTGGCTTGTGGAATGGCCTCATAATCAGAGCAATTCGTGATGGTCACCAAATGCTGCCCTTGGCAGAGATGCCAACATCCCACGGATTAACAAAATTCAGGGTGAAATCAAATAAAGGAAGATGCTTAAAATGTGAAATTATGGACAGAAATGCAAAGAAATGAACAGAAAGTGCTAAGAAACTTTCCTGAACTGGAAGCAGCTGGAAAGGAGTGTGATTAGTACCGTTGACAGGGAACCAAAAGATATCCGAACAGGGTTTTCACTTTTACGAAGAAAGCCGAATGTTTTCCCATATAAATTATTGCCACTGCACTTTACACCATATCAGCTTGCGAACAGTTTCGTAGGAACACTCTACTTACAAATACTGAGGGAAACCAGTATATATTTAAGATCATGTTTAAAGCGATTTAATTCCCTCTGTCTGTCCTCCCTAAGTGTGGTCATCTTCGTATATTCATTAATTAGATATGGGTATCTCTGACTGGTGCAGCATGGGTTCGTTTTTCCAGTTGCCCTTGAGAAGATCTTGAGCCGCTGCAGTCCACGTGTTTGATCTGCTTTGGTTTCATTTACTTTAGTCAAATGCACAATGGAAAGGTTTGTTCTTATTGTAGTGCAGGCACCTGATAGTAAACAAGAAAACAGAGATCACGGGGTCCTTGGACAGAGTGAGGCATACAAGGTTACAGCTTCACAGGAGGTGTGCAAAGTAAGATCGACATTAGCAAGATTAATATTATTTAAAAAGTGAGAGATGTCAATTTGTCAGTTTAATAATAGTAGGGAAAGAAGTGTTCCTGAGCATGTTTTCAAACCTCTGTGTCTCCTCCCTGTTGGAAGAGGTTGTAGGTGATCATTACCAGTTTGGGAGAGAGATCTTTGATGTTGCCAGTCTTTCTGCGACAATGACAAGTATCAATGGACGGAAGGTTGTCTTCCGTGATGGTCTGGACTGTGCACACAACCGTCTGTAGTTTCTTATGGTCCTGGGCACAGCAGTTACCATGTCAGGTCATTGTGCACCCGAATAGAATGCTTTGAGCACCCTCCGCTTCCCTCGCCTCTCTCGCCCTCCGCTTCCCTCCCCTCTCTCGCCCTCTCCTCCCCTCGACCTCCCCTCCCTCCTCTCGCCTTTCCTCCCCTCCCCTCCCCTCTCTCATCCACCCCTTCCCGCCGCTCTCTCGCCCTCCCCTCCCCTTCCCTCCCCTCTCTCGCCAGGTTTAATTGGAAGCGCACTAGCTTTCGGAGTGACGTTCCTTCATCAGGTGATAGTGGAGCGTATGGGACGAACCCCATGAAATATCAATAACAATCAAAAATTAAAGTTAGTCTAACACGCACACGAGCACAGTCTAATTAAATCATTTAGTCACATGCTATAATTAAATAGTACAGTAAAAGGAACACTTTCACAAGACTGTCACTGACTACAGCAGTGTACCTTTCACCACAGACTTTTCCAGAAAGTGCGCGGGGCTGACCGACCACGTGATGCAGACACGGGATTCCAGTTCTCCCCAAGATTCTTCCCCTGTTTGAAATGAAGTTCCTTCTAAATTTAGACTGCAGTTGAAAGTTTCAGGCTAAGGTTCAAGGCTTGCAGATCTGATTACATTCCTGTTATAGCTGAACATATTGAGGGTGCATTTTAGAGACAGAGGATCGAGAGGCTGGGTTTTGCTGTTCAGCGGGTGCCAGTCAGATTCAGCGTTACTTGGGATGGGGATAGTTGTGGAGTCCTCTCCTCCACTAGGTTGTTTACTGGTCCATCGACATTCATGCCTGAATGTGGCAGGACTGCCTGTATATTGAATGGAGGAGCAAAATTAATTGACTGAAGGAATTAAGGCAGTTCTTATTTTATATTTCCCTATGTTTAAACCTACTAAGTGATATGAACACTGTCTGTGGAAGCTGTATTGAGGATGTTTTCTCTATGAACCAGAATGGGAAAGGCTCAATGTGTCTAATGGCCTCCTCCTTTCCCGATGTTTCTGTGCAGTCTGTAGAAAAGGCTCTGTAGCTGTTGTCACAAGCTCTCAAATATTAGGAAGGCAGCGACAAGACTGTGTTTCCGGTTCTCTTTTCCAAAACTAAACTTGTTGTCGGTTGTTCTATCTGGTTTTATCTTTTAAGACTCGGAGCAGTTTGATTTAATTGAGTGCCTTGTTTGGCCATTTCAGAGACCATTGAAAAGTTTATCACATGTCGTGTGTGTCTGGAGTCACGTTTAGACTAGACGAGGAAAGCCCGGGAGATTCACTTCCTGAAAGTACTTTGGGGAAGCAAGTTGCTGTTTACAATGGACATTGGCTTCAAGGTCACTAGTGTGACACCAGATTTTACATCTCGATGTGTTATTAACTGTTTTTAACTTCCACCAGCTGACAGAGCATTAGCCTGGTCTGGATTAGTAATCCAGTGATATTTCCACAACAGCATCATCTCCACATGGGGCCCCATCGGAAACCACACTGAGCAGGTTATTTATTTATCGCTTGACAGCTCTGTCTAATAGAACTCCACCAATTTGACTATCGTAATGGCACTGAGGGCGTGGACAATGGTCAGATCGTACTTATTCTCTTCTTTGGGGTCTGGAGAGATTTGAGAGTAATTTTTCACATTACCAGGCAAATGTCAGAGTTGGAGCTGGAATGAAACAGCTTCCCAGGGACACGGCTTGTTGTGCAGCGCAAGTGTTCAGTCCTATTGCAGGAATGAGGTCAGGGCCCATTGACTTTGCCATATCTACTGTGTTCGGCTGTTTCTTCATGTCACGTGCAGGCAGTCGAATTGGTTGAAGACTGATCTGAAATTCTGTGGGCATCATGGCGAGGGTGAGGTGGATCATCGAATCAACGCTTCTGGCTGAGAATGGTCCAGATATTGCATACTTGTTTTTTACTTGAGAGGGGGATATTCGTGGAGTCCTCCACTCCACTAAGTTGTTTCCTGGTCCATCGACATTTATGCCTGAATGTGGCAGGACTGCAGAGTGCAGATCTGATCTGTTCGTTTTGCTATAACTTCTCTCTCTTGATCAAATGTTATCTGCTGGTTAGAAAGTAACCGGTCAAGTACCATAGCTTTAATGGGCTGTCATCAGGGATAGGTACTCATGGTTCTGACCCTGGCATGTTCACCCACACTCTTCACTGAACCATACATCACCTTGATGGTAATGGTAGACTGATGGATTATCCCGGGGAAACAAAAGTTACAGATTGTGATTGAATACAACACTGCTTCTGCTGCTGCTGTGGTCTCCAGCATCAGATGATAACCCAGTCTGAGCTGCAAAATCTGCAATTCAATTCTACTGACTGTCACCTCAGTTCACAACGAGACCCATTCACCCATCAGCCCTGTACTCAGTGACCTAATCTGGTTTCTGATGTGGTAACACTTCCATTTTCATATTCACATTCTGCTTAGGGTCTCTCCCACGTGCCGCGCCTCCAATTTGTTACATTAATAAAATAATATAACATATTCATCTGAATCGTTTCGTTTCCTATAATGCCTTCACCTGTGTTTGAAGTGAATGTGTTTCCCTCTGTTTCTCTCCCTGACCCTGATTAAGACCTTTGTCGGGTCAGTGAGGCCAGCTATATGCAGTTTCAGAGACAATGAATGTGTGCACATGGTGTGATTGTTCACTTCCCAGTGTGTGGTAACACGTGTTGTACAGGGCGTTTAGGTAGTTTTGACACACACCTTTGGAACTTGTTCAAAAAGAGAAATTGTTGAAGAAAATTAACAGGTCTGACAGCACCTTGTGGAGTGAAAGCAGAGTTAATCTTTCAAGTTCAGTGACCCTTCTATAAAGCTCTTAGAGTCTCCAGAAGTCTTTGCAATTTTATTTCAATAACCATAGGTATTTGTTTAATTGAAAATCTGTGCTGTGCCTATTCATTTCTGGAGAAACTCAGCAGGTCTCGCAGCATCTGCAGATATTGAAAAACAGAGTTAGCGTTTCAAGTCCAATGTGACAGTTCTTCAGAAGTGAAAAGGATTGGAAAATTTTCTTTTTAATCCCTTAACAGAGTTGGGGGATGGGTGGCAGGGAAAAAAAGTGTGTGGCAAAAGGAAAACGGGCTTTTAGCAGTGGTGAACCAGAAGATGATGCAAAAAGGATTGAAATTAAGATGTGAATGGGAGGAAAGGCATCTGTGTATTGAGTGCAAGATAAAGATGATCCAATCACACAAGGTCACAGGGAGACCAGGAAGGAGAATGATGACCATGTGGTATTATATAGATCTGGTCAGTGATACATTTTCACTCTAGAGATCATCACCCCTTCAGACAAGGGAATTCAGGTGTTTGCCTTCTTATTGGTGCTCGTAAGAGTTCCATGCTGTCTAAGTATTGCAACATGGAGAAAATAAATAACAGAATGAAGTTTGGGGCTGACTTTTGTTTAACTGTCATTTTTAATGTTGTTTCGAATTTGCAGTGCTTATTATTAAATCCCTGTTCTTGAAGTTAGAATCAGGTGGAGTGTAGGAGATTGAGGGATGACATTATAGAAGTTTATAAAATCATCGGCGGTCTGGATAGGGTGAATAACCAAGGTACTTCCTACAGGGTAGGGGAGTTCATAGTTATAAGTTAAAAGGGAGAAGATTTAAAGGGAGAAATGGGCAGCTTTTTCACGCAGAGGGTGGTGTGTGCATGGAATGAGCTGCCAGAGGAAGTGTGGTATATGTAAGTACATCTACATTTGGACAAACATATAAATGGGAAATGTTTAGAGGCATTGTGGACAAATGCAAGCAGAGGTGTCTACGTTTGTTTGGAATACTTGGCCAGCATGGACAAGTTGGGCCAAGGGTCTGTTTGTGCACGATATGGCTGTATGAATCCATAAACCGTGGAAAAGTGAAGAAAAGATATTATTTAAGTAAATTGGTAAGAAACATATAAACAAGCATCTCGAGCGTTTCCGAGTATTAATAAAGAAGTTCAAGATGAGTGTGTGACTTTTGGAGAAATGACGTCTGGAAAGTATGTTTAGGGTATTTGGAGGGTGTGCGACTGGGCAAGTGGTTACTGGGAACAGGCATATAATTTACACTAGTAGTTTGCAACATTCCCCACAGGGGAAGGCACTGTCGGCATTTCAATGATATAAACAAAATGGTAATAGGAGGGAAATGTTTCTAACACAAGGAACCGGTTGTTAACAGACAGATAACATAAGTGTAGACAGGTCAGCAGTCATTCATAGCTGGATTAAAATGACGTGTTCACAGAGTGACTGGTGGCACTGTAAAATATTCTATAATTCACTGAACTTTTCCAGCGAAACTGGAGACTCTGAGGTGGTGCTTGTCTTCAAGAAAGTACTGAGACAGAAAGCAGGAACCATTTAGCCTAACCACTATTGCTGGGAATCTGCGAGAGCCTGTTATTAAGGAAGGAATTGCAGGGCATTTAGAAAAGCTTCTCAAGAGTAGGCATGGTCTTGTGAAAGGGGAACAATATTTTGTCTGTAAAATCATGCAAACTTTTTCTGGAGATCCCTGAGAACGTAACAAGCAGACTTGGTAAAGGGGAACTATTAGATCCGAGGCTTTCCAGAGAGTTTCCACAAGGTATCACAAAATAAAAGTTCTTGCATAAGACAGGGCTCACAGTATGATGGATACGGTATTAGCATGGGATGATGATTGATTAACACTTAGAAATCGAAGAGTCAGGAGTACTGGATCTTTATGATAAAATGTATCTACTGGTATACCACAAATATTAGTCCGATGCTATTGGATATTTACAATCTACACTGATAGCCTGACGGTGGGAGCTGAGTGCAATAGAACATCTGAGTTTGTGGATGACACTGAGAACTAAAAGGCAGGCCGTTATTAAACGAAAAGGACTCCAAAAAGGGAACAGCGTGAAAGGATTGGCGTGTTCCTGTGTTTGAAAGATAAAGTCAGCTTGCTGATGCAGCAAGTAACTAGTTTGGTACATTCGGCGGGTTGCTGGGTGAAAGGGTTGAATTATTGAGAGCATCTAAAATGGTGAGATGATTACCATTGTGGTTGAAATGAATGAGGGTGATATCACTGAAATGTGCAAGATACAGAAGAGGCTTGACATGGTCGATTTTGGAAATATGGTTCCACACTAGGGCAGAGTCTCGAACTCAGGGACACAGATACAGAATAAGTGATATCGATTTCAAACTGAGATGCAAAAAAGTCTTCTTTCAGAAAGTAGTAACGGCTGGAATTCCCTAAACCAGAGAGTTGTGGGGGCCGGGTCATTGAATGTGTTTACCGACAGGGTAGATTGGCTTTTGACACATCAACGAGGTGAGGGAAACAAGGGGTTAGCAGGAAATTGAGTTGAGCCATGGGGTGGATCAGCAATGTTCTTATTGAATGACAGGGCACACTTGAAGGGCCGAATAGCCTGCTCCTGATCCTATTTATTATGTTCCCATGTTATTCCTTTGAAAATAACAGTTTGTCTTCCTGGAATGTATAATGTTGTATTCATGGAGAGCAGAGGATTTGTCTGAGTTAACACTGGATAGGATATGGGGGCTGTATTCACAGTGAATTTGGGTCTGTAACATGACTCACATCTGGATCAGAAGAGGGAAAGATTGGAAAGAGAGATTGGCGTGGGGTCACTTCCTGTCCACACTGGATTTTCCAAGTAAATTTCCGAAACTACACCTAACAATTGGCGTCGTCTTGGTCTGCCTCTGTGTGGCAGGTGCGAAGGGCTGAATGGAACATCAGAACACAGGATGGAGGGACACGAGGCGGCCATTCGGCCCTTTGACACAATTTCACCAGTAAATAAGATCGTGGCTCATCACATTGTGGTCCCAGCTACACTTTTGTCTCCATGCACCATTATCTATGATTCACCTGGACGAAAAATATATACATATAAAGATTCATCCATCACAAACTGGTGGGAAGAGAATTCCCACTTGAATGAAATCCCACTTTGTGATTTTTCGTCATTCCTGTTCTGACTGAGATTGCAGGGTGCCATTGTTTCCTTTTCTCGTCCCATTCCTCCACTGCTCACACCACATTTTAAATGTAACCAGCTTGGTGAAAAGGTCGATAATTACGATCTCAGTCAGAGTCAGATTCAGTGATAGGAACAGGTCAGGCAGATTTCTTTAGTCAGCCACATGTATTAGAACTAACGGAGGAACATGGTGGACATGTGGTTCATACTGCTGACTAATATCATCAAGGAGCTGACCTCAACTCCAACCTCACACAACTCTCTGTGTGGAGTTTGACCATTCTCCCCATGTCTGTGTAGATGTCTTCCCCGTGCTCCAGTTTCCTCCCAAAATCCAAACATGTGCAGCTTAGGGTGGATTGGGCAGGCCAGATTGCCCATAGTGTCCAGGGATGTGTGGGTCAGTCATTGAAAATATAAGATTACATGTATCCATAAGAAGGGCTGTCCCGGCAGGCCCATTGTGTCAGCATGCTCCTGCCCCACTGTACTTATTTCCTCCTACTTTGATTCCATCCTTACTCCTCTGGTTCACCCCCTCCCCAACTATATCCAGGATTCCTCTGATGCCCTGCGAGACAATGATAGCTGTCAATTCGCACGCCCTAACCACCTTCTATTCACCATGGATCTGCCAACTCTTTACGCCACCATCCCACACCAAGATGGCTTAAAAGCTCTTCGCTTCTTTCTCGAAAAGAGACCCAAAAAATTTCCACCCACTACCACTCTTCTCTGCCTGGCTGAACTTGTTCTCTCTCTCAACAACTTCTCCTTCAACTCATCACATTTTCTCCAAATCAATGGATACCCAAATGGGTCCTAACTATGCCTTCCTTTTCATGGGGTATGTGGAACATTTCTTGTTCCAGATCTACCCAGGTCCCCTCCTCAACTGCTTTACCGGTACATCGATGACTATTTCGGTGTGGCTTCATGACCTCGTCCTGACATGTAAAAAACCATAAACTTCCCTTCCAGTTTCCATCTCTCCATCACCTTCATCTGGTCCATCTCTGAGACTTGCCTAAATTTCAGTGTCCTTTCTGTCCCCATTTCCGATAATAGTCGATCCACTAATATCCATTAAAGCACACTGACTCCCAAAGCTCGCTGGACTACAGCTCTTCTCCCCTACATCTTTTAAAGACACAATTCCTTTCTCTCAGCGACTTCACGTCCGCCGCATTTGTTCCAATGAGGCCACTTTCCAAAATGGTGATCTTAATATTTGCTTTTTTTCTCCAACCGTTGTTGACAGTGCTATCGACAGTGTGCAGTGCATCTCCTACACCAGGACCCCACCCCCTCGCTCCCCTCCAAGAACAACGATAGCGTCCCTCTTGTTTTCACCTTTCACCCCCACAGCCCTCACATGCAAAGAATAATCCTTCGCCATTTTCACAAAATCGAGCACAACGCCATCAAACCATATCTTCCCTTCCCTCCCCTGTCTGCATTCCACAGAGATCGTTCCCTCCGGGACAACCTAGTCCACTCTTCCATCACACCTATGTCCTCTCCCATCACACACGACACCTTCCCATGCAATCGCAGAAGGTGCAACACCTTCCCCTTTACCTCTTTCATGCTCACCATCCAAGGCCCCAAATATTCATGCAGATTAAGCAGCGTTTCACTTGTACCTCTTTCAATTTGGTCTATTGTATTCGTTGCTCCCAATGTGGTCTCCTCTATATCGGAGAGACAAAACGCCGATTGGGTGATCGCTTTGCTGAGCACCTTCAGTCTGTATGTGATCAGGTCCTGGACCTTCTTGCGGGTTGCCAATTCAGCACACAATCCTGCTCCCATGCCCCACATGTCTGACCTTGGCCTGCTACAATGTTCCAGTGAAGCTCAACACAAACTGAAGGAATAGCATCTCATCTTACAGCCTGCTGCTCTCAACATTGGATTCAACAACTTCAGGTGATTATCCAGTCTCGACTCCTCTGTTTTCATTCTGCTCCATAATTTTATTTCATCTTTTTATTTTTTTTCACTGTTCTTTCCCTCTTATTTCTTGGTTGTCTCTCTTTCTCTGTCTCCCCACTCTCTATCACAATTTTCCACCCCTTTTCGCCCATTGCTACCCTTCTCCCGTGTTTTCCATTTTGCCTCTGCTTCACTCATTCCCCAATCCCGGACATATTTTGTCACATTGCCCTGACCTTCATCCTGGTGGTCATTCACAGCTGCTAACCTCCCTATTATCTCTCTATGCACTGTCGTTATCACGTCTTTATTGCTACCTTTGCTTCTGGAGCCATGACTCACCTTCTCTTAGCCTTGTATAAATAACTCCCTATTTCTTCTTTTTTTTTTAGCTTTGACAAAAGGTCAGTTAGATTCGAAACGTCAGCTCTTCTCCCTCTTTAGTGATGCTGCCAGACCTGTTGAGATTTCCCAGCATTTCCTCTTTTGGTTTCTCTCCCTTCCTGGCTGTCTCCTGAAAAAGTATCCAGGTAACTCTCCAGACCTCCCTGATGTCTCACAATGTATGAAGCTCAGACTCCAGCCGTTCAACTCTGACCTGGAGTTATTCCAGCAACCAACATTTCCTGCAGACATGGTCACATGAATCTACAACAGTGTCTACCAGCTCCCACATGATGCATACACAGCGCATCACTCGACACATCATTCTTATTTTATTTAGCTAGTTCTGATTTCTTTTAAAAATTGACTGTTTTTCTATTTATGCTTATGCAAGTTGTAAACAATAAAGTCACAGAGTCAACGAGATGTACAACATGGAAATAGACTCTTTGTTCCAACTCATCCATGCTGATCAGATATCCCAACCGAATCTCGTCCCACCTGCCAGCACCTGGCCCATATCCCTCCACACCCTCCAGATACCATCGAAATGTTGCAGTTATACCAGCCTCCACCACTTCCACTGGCTGCTCATTCCATACACGTACCACCCTCTGCGTGAAAACGTTGCCCCGAGGTCTCTTTTTATATCTTTCCCCTCTCACCCTAAACCTACGCCCTCTAGTTCTGGACTGTCCACCTCAGGGAAATGATTTTGTCTATTTATCCAATCCGTTCCCCTTATAATTTTACAAACATTTATAATGTCGCTCAGCCTCTGACACTCCAGGGAAAGCAGCCCGAGTCTTTCAACCTCTCCTTATAGCGCAAATCCTCCAAACCTGGCAACATCCTTGTAAATCTTTTCTGACTCGTTTCAAGTTTCACAACATCTTTCCGATAAGAAAGAGTCCCTAAATGCACGCAATATTCCAACGGTGGCCTAACCAATGTCCTATACAACCGCAACATGACCTCCCAACTCCTATATTCAATGCTCTGACCAATAAAGGAAAGCATACCAAACACTTCCTTCATTGTCCTATTTAATTTGACTCCACTTTCAAGGAGATATGAACCTGCACTCCAAGGTCTTTTTATTCAGCAATACTCCCGAGGACCTTGCCATTAAGGAAATGTGTCCTGCCAAGATTTGCTTTCCAAAATGCAGCATCTCACATTTATCTAAATTAAAATCCACCTGCCACATCTCATCCCATTGGTTCATTTGATCATGATCCTCTTGCAATCTGAGGTAACCTTCTCTGTCCACTACATTTTGTTGTCATCAGCAAACTTACTAAAAATATCTCTTATGCTCACATCCAAATGCCTTAACAAAATTCAATTTAATGCAGATTGATTTTTAGCAGAGTCCCTATGAGTTAATCAAATCACAGATCTGGTCAAACCTGCTCATTACCTTCTGAAAGATTTCTGACAGAAATGTCACGCAGGACCGCTCCTTGATGAAACCATGCAGACTCAGCCCTATTTTACCATACACCTACAACTACTCTGCAATCACATTATTAATAATGAACTCTAAAACTTACTAATGTCCGATGTCAGGCTAACTGGCCTATGATTTCTTGTCTTTTGCCTTCCTTCTTTCCTTTCACACAGATTTGTATTGTACATTTTACAGTTCTCTGGGACTCTCGCTGACGACAGTTATATCTGAAAATTCACCACCAGTGCCTCCACAATTTCCTACGCTATTTCCTTCAGAACGTTGGGTTGTTATCCTGCAGCCTGTGTAATTTATCAATCTTCAAACGTTGCAGCTTCCCCAGTACGTTCTCTCAGCGTCGATCACTACACTCAACTTTTGCCCTTGACCCTCTTGAAAGTTTGGAATGTTCCTAGAGTCTATCATTGTGACAACTGATGCAAAGAACCTGTTCAGTTCATCCTCCATTTCTTTGTCCTCCATTTCTCAGTAGCCAGCCTCATTTTCTTGTTCTCGAATGTTCACTTTTGCCTCTAGTCTTTTTATGTATCTTAGCAAAACCCCCGCAGTCTTCTTTTCTAGGGCGAGCTAGCTTACATGTTTCAGTTCACCACTTTATTGTTTTATTTAATTGTCCTCTGCTGTTATATAAAGGCTCCCCAGGCTTACACAGACTGAGTGAGAGTATTCCAGTGAATTGACTGATGCAAGTAAGCATGTAAATATAATAAACGTGTTGTCCATCATTGGGTGGCACAGTTGCACAACACCGCGGCCTCAGAGTGCCAGGGACCTTGGGTTCAATTCCAATCTGTGGCGTTTGTGCGATCTCCCCGTGTGTGCATTGGAAGCATTCACTTTGAATCCAGGTCTACAACATGACCAATAAATGGAACCAGGGGAACATCTGTAAAGAGAGAGGAGGGGACTATTTCACAATGACACCCACTCTTTTCGCAAGAACGTTTTCCAACCCACACCAAATCATGTCTGACTGTATTCATGGGCTGAATGGTAACCACGGTTCCAGTACACCAGGCAGTAGGAGCAAGTGGTATCCAACTGCTCTCGAGTAGCAGATTGAGGGACTGAATGGAATGGGACAAAGTCGAACTGAGAAACAGGTGTGGGTCCCTGCCCCACCAGGAACTAAGATTGTGTCTGATCAGATTGCGGTTCCAGTCCCACATTCCCAACTGCAGATCATTATCTTTGAGTCACTTTCCCATCAAATATTCAACTAACACGTCTTTGAGTAAATGCAAACACACAGGTACTACAAACCTGTGGGGCAGAGAATTCCCACTCAATGGCCTTTTGAGAATTCCTCCTTATCCCTGTTCCTACCAACGTTTGAGAGTCATTGTTTCTGTTTCTAGTCCAATTCCTCCAGAGGTCACGACAAATTATCAGTGCAACTAAGTGTGTGATATTGTAAATGATATCCGTCTCAGACTGGGTCGTGTGCAGCATTAGGGACAAAGTCAGATAGGTTTTCTTAAATTTTAAAATAATCTAATCTAAAACAAAAGCAACGTTACTCGAATTATGATGGATGCATAAATGATATACAATTTGGACTTGACAATATGTACATCAACATTTATTTTCTATAAATCTGAGACGTAGAAACATGCACAGAAAAACACACACCCGTACACCTAGACGCACACACACATACACACACACGTACACACACGTCTGAAGGCAGAACAGAAAAAAATGAAACTTTGCAGAATATTAGTTTGGAAGAGCTTTGTCCAAACAACTGTTAATTTCATGACAAAATTAAAATTGAAAATGTTTCAATTGTTATTCTGCCTCTGAAGCTATTCGGCCTCACAGAAGCTGCTAGCGCTGGGCTTTCTCCTGTAACAGTTGGATTTGGCTGAATCCCCTTTGCTGCAGTCAGTGGAGAGATCCCAATGAATCCTCAGCAGGAACCCTCAGAAAGTGCTAAAGATGTTTGATTGGTTTTCAGCTCTCATATGTTGCTGTCGAGAAGTACAAGTCGAGATAGAGCAATGATCGTTTGCTTCTATGACAGGTTACATTTTCTCCCTCTCTAATCAGAAACCTGCAATAATGTGACCTGAACACCAACCTGGACTATGTCAGGTCTGGTTGAACATTCCCCTGATGACATGGCTCCATCCCTGTTATCTGCTCCATTTTGAAATGATTTGTTATTTATAATTTGAAGGCATGTTTATATGTGTCTACCTAATTTTTGAACAAAAAAAATTATGTCTTCTAAATCCCTGTATTAAAATGAGTATGTTGTTTTCTAAAACTAAATCCTTAGTTCTATTCTCTCATCCATTAGCTACGCACCAATAAACTGTCCTCACGCGCTTATATGATTCAATATGAACATCTCTCAATCTCAGGCGTGAAGTGTTCTGACCTTGTAGAGGCCATGAGGGGCATGGAGGCGGGGAACAGCCAAGATTATTTTCCAAGGCCGGAGGAGTCCAAACCAGAGGGTACAGATTAAAAGTGGGAAGGGCAAGATTATAAAGATACCTGAAGGGTTAATTTTTTATGCAGTGGGTAATGGAATGAGCTGGCAGCGTAAGTGGTGGAGGGTAGTACAATAACAACATTTAAGAGACAATGAATGGTGTATGAATAAGAAGGGTTTATAGCACTATAGTCTAATGTTGGCAAATGGTACTACATCAGAGTGGAATATCTAGTCGGTGCAGATCAGTCTATTTTCGTGCTGTATGACATATGATTCCATCTGGCCTTCATTCTAGCAAAGAGTAAAGTGAAACATCTGTAAAAAGCTTCTAAAACAATTGCATATGTTTCTTTCAGTTTAGGATTTCATTACTGCACACAATATATCCGATATAGTCTCAGCATTGTCTTGTACACATGCACTAAACATCCCAATGATTATACCAAATAGCCTTTGCATTAAGTAGCATCATTCGCTGCACTTTCCTAATCACTTGCGGAATCTGCTGACTAGCTTTATGTGGCTCATGTACCAGGACGTCCAAATCCCTCTGTATAATGAGCTCATCGATGTTTCTCCATTTAAGCAGATTACTGTTATTTTATCTTTTTAACACAACACTGACTTCCCTTACACCACATTATACTGTTTTCTGCCAAAGATTTGCTCACTAACGTCCTCTGTCTGTATCCCATTGCAGAGCCTCCATGTCCAGTTAAATGACTATCTGGGTGAATGAGCTAATTGAGCTCCAAGCCAATCAGTCCTCTAATCCAAGTCATTGGTATAGATTGTAAATAGTTGATAATCTCACTCTGATCCCTGAGACACTCCACCAAGTTACAACTTTACAAACTGAAAATAACCATCTACCCCGAATGTTTATTCCCAGATAGTTAACCAGGTTTCCCCTGTTGCTGGGCAGAAGGCTGGAAAGGTTGGATGGCCTCATTTTACATTGTGCAATGTACTTAGCGGGCTGCATGACTTCATATTCCTGCATAACTCCTTCGAGGGCAGAATGGTCTCCTCCTGTCTCATTATCATGATGCCTACTCGCTGAATGAGATAGAACATAGAAAATAGAAAAATAGAGCGCAGTACAGGCCCTTCAGCCCTCGATGTTGCGCCGACCAAAGCCTACCTAACCTACACTAGCCCAATAACCTCCACATGCTTATCCAATGCCCGCTTAAATGACCATAAAGAGGGAGAGTCCACCACTGCTCCTGGCAGGGCATTCCATGAACTCACAACCCGCTGAGTAAAGAATCTACCCCTAACATCTGTCCTATACCTACCACCCCTTAATTTAAAGCTGTGTCTCCTAGTAACAGCTGACTCCATTAGCGGAAAAAGGTTCTCACTGTCAACCCTATCTAAACCCTAATCACCTTATACACCTCTATCAAATCTCCCCTAGACCTTCTTTTCTCCAATGAGAACAGCCCCAAGTGCCTCAGCCTTTCCTCATAAGATCTTGCTACCATGCAAGGCAACATCCTGGTAAACCTCCTCTGCACTCGTTCCAATCCTCCACATCCTTCCTATAGTATGGCGACCAAAACTGCACACAATACTCCAGATGAGGCCGCACCAGAGTCTTATACAACTGCAACATGACCTCAGGACTCCGGAACTCATTTCCTCTACCAATAAAGACCAGTACAACATACGCCTTCTTCACAGCACTATTTATCTGGGTGGCAACTTTCAGAGATCTGTGTACATGGACACCAAGATCCCTCTGCTCATCCACACTACCAAGTAGCCTACCATTAGCCCAGTAATCCATCTTCTTGTTACTCCTACCAAAGTGAATGACTTCACACTTAGCTACATTGAACTCCATTTGCCACTTTCTGCCCAGCTCTGCAACTTATCTATATCCCGCTGTAACCTGCCACATTCTTCTTCGCTGTCCACAACTCACCGACTTTCGTGTCATCCGCAAACTTGCTCACCCAGCTTTCAAGCCCCTCCTCTAGGTCATTTATAAAAATGACAAACAGCAATGGTCCCAAAACAGATCCTTGTGGAACACCGCTAGTAACTGCACTCCAAGAAGAACCTATACCATCAACTACTACCCTCTGTCTCCTTCCAGCCAGCCAATTCCTAATCCAAACCTCTAATGCACCCTCAATGCCATACCTCCGTAGTTTTTGCATTAGCCTACCATGGGTACCTTATCGAACGCCTTGCTAAAATCCATATACACCACATCTACTGCTTTACCCTCGTCCACTCCTTGGTCACCTTCTCAAAGAACTTAATAAGGTTTGTGAGGCACGACCTGCCCTTCACAAAACCATGCTGACTATCCTTGATCACATTATTCCTATCCAGATGTTCATAACTCCTATCCCTTACAATTCTCTCTAAGACTTTGCCCACAACAGAAGTGAGACTCACTGGCCTATAGTTACTATGGCTATCCCTACTCCCCTTCTTGAACAAGGGGAACACATTCGCTACCCTCCAGTCTTCTGGCACTATTCAATGACAATGACGACATAAAAATCAAGGCCAATGGCTCCGCTATCTCCTCCCTAGCTTCTCAGAGGATCCTAGGATAAATGCCATCAGTCCCAGGGGCCTTACCTATTTTCATCCTTTCCAGTATTCTACAGACCTCTTCCCTACATACCTCAAGGTCATCCATTCTAATCACTTGTGACTCAATATTCACATCAGCAACAGTGTCCTGTTCCTGAGTGAATACTGACGAAAAGTATTGATTTAGTGTCTCTCCAATCTCCTCCGCCTCCACGCACAACTTCCCACTACTATCCTTGACTGGACCGATACCTATCCTAGTCATCTTTTTATTCCTGACATACCTATAGAAAGCCATTGGGTTTTCCCTAATCCTACTAACTAAGGACTTTTCATGTCCCCTTCTCCATGCTATTAGCTCTCTCTTCAGATCCTTCCTGGCTACCTTATAACTCTCAATCGCCCCAACTGAACCTTCACGTCTCATCTTTACATAGGCCACCCTCTTCCCTTTCACAAGGGATTCCAATTCCTTATTAAACCACGGCTCCCTCACAAGACCCTTTACTCCCTGCCTGACTGGTACATACTTATCAAGGACACGCATTAGCCGTTCCTTGAACAAAGTCCACATATCATTTGTGTTCTTCCCTTGAAGCCTATTTTTCCAATCCACGCATCCTAAGTCATGCCTCACCGCATCATAATTTCCCTGCCCTCAGCTACAACTCTTGCCCTGCAGTGCACACTTATCCCTCTCCATCACTAGAGTAAAAGTCACCGAGTTGTGGTCACTGTCCCCGAAGTGCTCGCCTACCTCCAAGTCTAACACCTGGCCTGGTTCATTATCTAGAACCAAATCCAGTATAGCCTCACCTCTTGTTGGCCTGTCCACATATTTTGTCAGGAAACCCTCCTGCACACATTGGACAAACATCGACCCATCTAACGAACTCGAGCTATAGCTTTCCCAGTCAATATCTGTGAAGTTAAAGTCCCCCATAACAACCACCCTGCTACTTTCACTCTTCTCCTGAATCATCCTCGCAATACTTTCCTCTACTTCTCTCTGACTACTAGGAGGCCTGTAGAAAACTCCTAACAGAGTGACCTCACCGTTCCTACTTCTAACCTCAGCCCAAACTACCTCAGATGGCAAGTCTCCCTCCACTGTCCTTTCCACCACTGTAATACTATCCTTGACAAGCAATGCCACACCTCCCCTCTTTTACCCCCATCTCTGACCTTGTTAAAACATTTTAACCCTGGAACCTGCAACAACCATTCCTGTCCCTGTTCTACCCACGTCTCTGTAATGGCCACAACCTCGAAGTCCCAGGTACCAACCCACGCTGCAAGTTCACTTAGCTTATTTCTTATACTTCTGGAATTGAAGTATACACACTTCAAGTCACTTCCTGTTTACAGGCACCCTCCTTCGAGATCGATGCCTTGTTCCTAACCTCCTTACACTCAAAGTCCTGTACCCTAAAGCGACAGTCCAGTTTCCCATGCCCCTGCAGAGTTAGTTAACCCTCCCAAAGAGCACTAGCAAACCTCTCCCCAAGGATACCAGTGCCCCTCAGGTTCAGGTGTAGACCATCCTGTTTATAGAGGTCCCACTTTCTCGAGAAAGAGCCCCAGTTGTCCAGAAATCGGAATCCCTCCCTCCTGCACCATCCCTGTAGCCACGCATTTAACTGTTCTCTCTCCCTATTCCTCGACTCTCTATCACGTGGCACCGGTAACAAACCAGAGACAACAACTCTGTTCGTTCTAGCTCTGAGCTTCCAACCTAGCTCCCTGAAAGCCTGCCTGACATCCTCACCCCTCTTCCTACCAATGTCGTTGGTTCCAACATGGACCACGATCTGGGGCTGCTCCCCCTCCCCCTTAAGGACCCGGAAAACACGATCAGAGACATCACGTACCCTTGCACCTGGGAGGCAACATACCAATCGTGAGTCTCTGTCCCCCGCAAAACCGCCTATCTGTGCCCCTCACAGCTCTACCTTTCTCCACCCTTCCCTTCTGAGCAACGGGGACAGGCTCCGTGCCAGAGGCCTGAACCTCGTTGCTTACCCCTGGTAAATCATCCCCCCACAAGTATCCAAAACTGTATACTTGTTCTTGAGGGGAATGACCGCAGGGGGTCCCTGCACTGGCTGCTTCCTCCCACTCCCCCTCACTGTCACCCATCTCTCTATAACTTTCAGAGTAACTACTTCCCTAAAGCTCTGATCTATGACCACCTCTGCCTCCTGAATGATCCGCAGTTCATCCAACTCCAGCTCCAGTTCCCTAACACCGTCTTGGAGGAGCTGGAGATGGTTGACTTCTTGCAAGTGTAATCAGCAGGGACGCTAATGGCTTCCCTCACCTCGTACATGTTGCAAGAGGAACATTGCACTGCCTTCGCTGCCATCCCTCTAAAAGGTAAACTTTAAAAATACTAGATCTAAAGAAACAAACAAGCAAAATGCAGCACTTACCTGCTTACCACAACGGGTCTTATTATTGGGTTAGAGGAGGAGGGCGGGTGGGAGGCTCTACCCTTGAAGTGCCTTGGGTTCTTCGCCTGCGCGCTTATATAAGAAAAAAAAGAGATGTTTCTTTACCCCTGTAACATTATGGAGTGCTTGAGAGAACAACATATGGGTTAGGAGCAACAGCTGGCCATTCAGCCCCTCGCACCTGCTGCACCATTCAGAATATGCATTGTTGACGTGGTTGTAACTAAACACCACTTTCCTGTCTGTTCCTAATAAACATGGTTATCTTGTTCATCAAAGATCTATGGAACTCAACCTTGAGTGTTTTCAGTAACCCAGTCTTCACTGTTCCTTGCGCACAAGAGCACCACAGATCACACAACTCGAAAGAGAAACAAATATCCCTGTCTCAGTCAGAAATAGGAATGCCCTTATTCTAAAAATGTGGTCCCCTCAAATCAATCACCACTATTTTGATATATAAGGAGTGGACAATCAGAAACAGGTATCAACCACCCAGCCCCTCAAACCTGTCCCCATTCCCATTAACTCTCCTAAGTCAAATACTTAGCCAATTCAGGCTCCACTGGCCTCGTGGAAAGACAATCCCAGGCACCACAAGATCAAATGAGCAATGAACCCTGCAGCAGAATTAGACCATTCAGCCCATCTTATCTGCCATGGCATTTGATCACGGCTAAAATATTTTTGAATCCCATTCTCCTGCCTACTCCGACTGACCATTGATAATTTATTTATTAAAAATTATATATCTCTGTATTAAGAACAGTGTGTGCCTGTATGTGGGGTAATGTTCGCGTGTTTGTGCGTAAATGTCCATATCTATGTGCGTATCTCTGTGTGCATGCGTTATGTGTGTTAGTATCAGTATTTCAGTTTGTGTGTACGTCTGTCTGAATCGCTGTGCAATGTTGTTTTTGAAGTAGATAGATTGAAATTGGAATCAAAGTCTCCCTCCTCCACTCTCTCTGTCTGTTCCTGTTGTTCATAGGTTTCATAGAATGTCTACAGTGTGGAAACAGGCCCTTTGACCCAACACATCCACACTGACCCTTCGAAGAGTAACACACCCAGACTCATTTCCAAACCATCCTATGTTTACCCTTGATTAATGCCCCTAACCGACACATCCATGAGCACTATGGACAATTTATCTTGGACAATTCACCTAATATCCACATTGTTGGACTGTGGGTGGAAACCAGAGCACCCGTGGAAATACAGGCAAACACGGTGAGAATGTGAAACTTCACACAGACTGTCGTCCGAGGGTGGAATCGAGTCTGGGTGACTGGCACCATGAGGCACCAGTGCAAACCACTGAGTTTTATGATTAGATTCTTACAATACCTCCCCCTGCTGGCCTCCCCGCACCACTGCATCAGTGGCACAGTTTTTAACTCTGAGAAGATAATAAATCCTTTGCTGTGAATCTCTCAAATTGCATGACCGTTTGATTTTTCAAATAATATCTTTGGAAGCACAGAACAGTTTTGTCTGATACTAAGCAATGTTGTTCCTGCGTCATTACCAACACCACTGGTCCTTTTTCGGGACTTTTCAATACTTTCTCACATATCTTTTAAGCATTGAAAGTCACAGAATGAGAAATAAATTCAACTCATCCCCTGACAAAATGGTTCACTCAGGGGTGAGCATTTCCATTCTGACAGGCCCAAGTATATTTGCAAACCTCCAGCTACCAACATTGTGTGTGTTTGCTGGGGTGGCGGTGGTGGTTTGGTGGGGAGGTGTATGTGTTGAAGGTGCTGTCAGTTTGGATGGTGACGTGAGCTGCTGCCCTCTCTCCCACCCAGACTGCATCTACGAAGGTTATCACCCTCTGCCGCTGTTACTGCAGTAGGGTGTGGAGGCCTGTTGAGGGAGAGATTGTGTCATTTTAAACAAAGCAGACACTGTCAGACCTGCACCCATGTATAGATACTCACGGAGTCAAATGCAGATACACAGGTAAATTCGGCACGGGGGTGGGGGTGGGGTTGGGGTTGTGGAGATGGATTTCGGGCACTCCACCACCCGGCTTCGCTCTTTCAATCCTATTCCGAGCTGTTTCTCCTGGAACAGGAGACGGTGTAGGTGGGGAGGTGGGGAGGGTGGGAGTTGGTGACGTGTCCAGAGGAAGTCAGTCAACACTGTTGTATCCATACGGCTCTAATAGTGAAGGAGCTGTGGTAGAGGAGAAAGAGAGTGAGAGAGAAAGAGCGGAAGGTGCTGCATGCTGTGTGTTGAGCCAGACCATGAGCGCTGGGTCTGGTGGTGGGGCCTCCTCTGGGAGGAGAATAGTCCCCCTCTGTACTAGACAATCCACCAGGACCTCCGTGCCCCTGTCGACAAATTGTGGTGTAATTGCTCCTTATCTGCCATGCTCAGAGTAAATTGTGCAAGGCAGCTCTAACCCGAGAAAGCTCAACCATGTGCCTATTGGACTTTTAAAGATGGCACCAGTGCCAAGGATCACGAAATACCAAACGGCTTGCGGGTGATGGTGAGTATCTCCAACGTTGATGGGTGGGAGAATCGGGCTTGTATTGAAGGAAAGGGACACCATGGGGTGGGGTGGGTAGCTAATGAGGTGAGTCCAATAAGATAGCACCAGGAAACTAGCTCAGCCTCGTGCAGACAATCCCTCTGTCACACTAAATGAAAATGCAACTGAAACAAATTATTGTTTAGTTCAACCCAATGAGTCGAAGACTCTGCTGACCCCAATCCCAGTGACAACCCTGCAGCTGCTTGACCAATGCACTCCATCACAGAGAAGGAGCTAAACGTCACCTTATCCTTGGGAAATAAGGCAGTGCGGAAGGGGTGGTTGAAATATCAGTGGGGGAGCACTTTATGGCAAGTCATCATAATTCTATCAGTTTTAAAATAGAAATGGAAAGGGATGAAGCAGGTCTAAAATTTAAAGTTCTAAATTGTTGAAAACCAAATTTGATGATATTAACTAAGAATTTTCCAAAGTCGATTGGGGCAGGTATCCGAAGAGAAGGGGGGTTAGTTGAGAAATGAGAAGCCTTCAAAAATGAGATGTCAGGCGTACAGAGACACTTTGTCCCGTTAGGGTGAAGGACAAAGCTGGTACGTGTAAGGAATGCTGGAGGATTGGAGAAATTGAGGTTCTGGTCACGGAAAAAGGGAAGCATACGTCAGGTATTGACAGCAGGAATTGAGTTTTTTTTTCTTAATTCATTCATACAATGAGGGCGTCCCTGGCTAGTCAAGCATCTATTACCAATCCCTAATTTCCCAGAGGGCAGTTAGCAGTCAACCACATTGCTGTGAGTCTGGAGTCACTTGTAGGCCAGGCCAGATAAGAATGGCAGTTTGTTTCCTTAAAGCATATCAGTGAACTAGATGCATTTTTCCAATAATCGGAATGGTCATCATCAGCCTCTTAATTCCTGATTTAAAGTGAATCACGAGAAGAATCTGAACGCAACAAGAGTATAGTTAAGAGTGAAATTGGGAGCATAAAAATGGGACATGTGATAACTTTGGCAAATAGAGTTAAGGAGAATCCAAAGAATTTCTATAATTATGTCAAGGACAAAAGAGTAACTGTGGAGAGAATAGGACATCCTTAAAGATCAGCAAGGCTGCCCATGTGCAGGACCATAGGAAATGGGGGAGATACTGGACGAATATTTTGTTTCAGTATTTACTGTGCAGGAAGATATGGAAGCTAGAGAACTTGGGAAATAAGTAGTGATATCTAGGAAAGTGTCTGCAGTACAGAAGAGCTGCTGGAGGTCTTAAAACATGCAAAGGGAGGAAAATGTCTGGCTTTCATTGGATGTACGCTAGAACTCTGTGGGAAGCTATGGGAGTGATTGCTGGGCCTCTTGCTAACATCATTGGCCACAGGTAAAGTTCCGGAAGACTGGAGGTTGGGTATCTTGGTGCCACTACTTAAAGGATTGAGAAGGGTAATAAGGAAAAGCTAGTGACCCTGACGTCAGTGGTGGGTAAGTTGTTGGAAGGGATTATGAATCATCGGATTTTCAGGTATTTTGAAAGGTAACGAATGATTAGGGATAGTCAACATAACTTTGTGCAAGCAATATTGTGTCTCACTGACTTGACTGAGATTATTTTGACGAAGCGATTAAAAAGATTAATTAAGATAGAGTTTTGCACATTGTTGATATGGACTTCAGTAAGGCGTTGAATAACTTTGTGCCTGGTCATCTGTTTGACAAGGTTGGTTCATATGAAAGTCATTTGGATGCAAAACTAGCTCAAAGGTAGGAGGCAGAGGGTGGTGGTAGAGAGTTGAAATGTCCTGGAAAAGGTTTGCAATATTCCCCATGTTGTGCAGAAAGTCCAGTTTATGGAGTAATCCTCTAGCACGGCCTGCACAGCCTTCCATCTTAGCAGTTACCTTACCCCAGTTTATGGTGTCTGGGCTGGTTCTCTGAAGCAGATTCAGAATTTGAGGCAATGGACCATTCCAGCAGATTTGGCAAAGTTTTTATTCTTTGTTTGCATTCTTGTGAATTGGCCCACTGTTGTCTCATTTATCCAGTTATTCCAATCTCCCATCTCCTTATCCATATTTTCAGCAAGTTATCAGTTAATAAGTTATTTGTTTTTTTTTCTGTATCTTTCCCTGGCCTTAGTTTTTGACTACCTCCTGTATCGATTGCTGTCATTGTGAAGCTCAGAAACAGTGAAATGGTGTGTGTCAGGCTGTTGTTCAATTCCCGATGCTTCCCATGTGGTTCTCCATGGACAGGGGTGTTCCAGCCGCTTTGACTCATGTGTTTGAAATCTTGGTATGCGCCTGCTCACGGAACACCTCTGTTTGTCTCTCAGTTGATCGTGCAGTCAGTAACACGAGAAAATCCTGGAGACTAATTGTAAAGGAACAGGCACCTAACTTGAAGCTGAGGGGCTTCTGACTGACTCCTGTTATTGAAAAGTTAGTGGAGATGCTGGGGATGGTTTGCCGGAGGTTGTAATGTGAGCTGCCTCAGACATTCAGGGAGATCTTAGGATTTGCTGACCCAACTCTGGGTCATGGGGACTGTAGTTACTGGGTCTGTAACATGAATAACAAATGGAGCAGACGCTGCAGAGAAGTAAAGGTCTGAAACCACGCAGTGAGTGAGTGTGTGTGGAAAGGGATGTTCTGTATCTGTCCGTGTTTTTGCCTGGACAAGCACATACTCTCACTCTCCCCGTGACATACACTGATGCACACTCTCCATATCTGCTCCACACACATTCTCCCTCTCCCTCTCTCACATGCACACACGCGCGCTCCATTCTTTCACACGCACGCATGCACACTCTCCCTCCCACACTTTGTAAATAAAACCAGTCTGACTCCAGGTGAAGATGCAGATAGCGTCCAAACAAGGTCTCACGCTTAGAATACATTGTCTGACCGCAAGTGTTACTTCATTTACTTGAAGGTATTTCCAGGACTGACTTGAAATAAATTCTGTGATTTGCATATTAATCAATCAAATTTTCTCATCCCTTACTATTAGAGACTGGTTTGATCCTGTATCTCACAAAATTATAACTTCTTGCCCTTCTCCCCCTGTTAGTTCTGAGTAACCGTTACTCACAGAATTGAATTCTTTATATATATCAGGTAATAAATCCACATCCAGCCCCTGCCGAGGCTGTGCACTTTCCTGCAGCTCCTCAGCTCGTGTTGGGGTCTCCTTTAAAACTTTCACTAATGCCACTGGCTTAGCTTCTTTTATCAAATCTTTTCCCACAGCGCCTTTCATAACGATCGGCACTGTGACCATAGGTATCCCTCCTTATGGCAGTGAAAACATCATTTTCCTAGTGCCATTCTGAAACCACCGACACTGTAATTTTCTGTGTCCCACTCCATTACAGTGAAAACACCTGAGACCTTTCAACTCCTTTCCACTCTCTTGGGCATCTTCTTTAACCTGTGGTAATCTCTTATTCTCTACTCTTTCTTTTATAGTGTAGCATCTCCCCTTCTCCCAAATTCTAACCCTCACAGGACGAAATTCTGGCTGGAAGCTTGTCTTGTGCAGCAACATGTATTCATCTGCTAATTCTGCTGCCCTTCTCAATTCCTGAACTTTCTGTTCCTCCAGATAAATTCTTACCATTTCTGGAAGTGAGTTTTTAAACTCCTCCAGTGGAATAATCTCCCTTAGCGCCTCCTCGGTCTTACCTATCTTTAAAGCCCGCACGCATCTATTAAAATGTCTACGTTTAATTCTTTCGAACTCAACATAAGGCTGACCTGGTTCCTTCCTTAATTTTCAGAACTGCTATCTATATGCTTCCAGTACCAATCCGTAAGCCCTTAAAATAGCTTGTTTGACCTCTTCATAATCTTCTGATCCCTCATCTGTCAGCGCAGAAAATACCTCACTAGCCCTGCCTACAAACTTAGTCTGAACAAGCATTACCCATAGATCCTTGGACCACTCCACCTGCCTAGCCAAATTTTCAAATGAAATAAAGAAGGCTTCAACACCTTTCTCATCAACACGTGGCAAATTTTCGACACAGTTGTATCGATAACTAACGCCCCTTTTAATATCCATCGTGTTAACTTGACTTTGCTGACTAAATCGCAATTTCTCAAGTTCGAATTCTCTCTCTTTGCTCAGCTAAGAAATTTCCATCTCTTTTTCTCTCTCTGTCTTCTCTGTTTGATCAGCTAAGACCCTTCTCTCTTTCTTCTGTCTCTTACTCTCTCCCTTTGTTTATCTTTAAGCTGCATTTTTTTCTATTGTAATTTAAGTTTTTTTTTGTAAATCCCCTGCACTTCTCTGTTTCTCTGACGCACTTTAGTGTTTCAGTAATTTCTTGACAATTTCTGTTTTACTCTTGTTTTTGATTAGACCCAAAGCTAAGTTCTTTGCTACTTCAGGAAGTTTGGCTTTTATCTTTCCTTCTAAACGCTCTCGGCAAATATGGGAATCATCTTCAAACCCCAGAACCTCTTTAACATTTTTAAGAGCCATTTCTCTCAGTTTTAACTTAACCAACCACAAGTCACTGAAATTTAACAAACCGTCTCACCGACGTTTTATTTAAAGCTATCGTACAATAACGTGCAAATAATTAAACCTACTGCGTGTATTTCACAGCCCAAACCTATTTAACACTGCCAAAATCTCAGACTGTATCTGTCTAAACCTATTCAAATCGCAAACGAAAGCCCACAAACTGTTAAAGTTCAGCTCATGCTGGAATCTGTTAAATTTGGAGAGGCAAAGATCTCTTTACAGAGCTCACTATTTAAAGTAGAACTAACAACTTGGTTAGTTAAGTCCAACAGAGAATATTAAAATGAACAACTAATTAGAACTCATTTCGTTAAACCTATTTTATACCTACCACACTACAATACTGGTCCGATAAAACAAAACACCATGAATAATATTTTCAAAAAATATATCCCACTTAAAAACCAGTCAGCTTTTTAAATTCTCCTTTGTAGATGTTGCTCTGTAGCGTTTTTTCTCTAGTACGGCTTCGATGTTCTGCTGTACAAACCTCTTATAGACAGGCACCTTTTATAAAGCTCTTCAGCTAGCATTCTATCTTTGTGGCTGTCCTTGGCAGTTTCCCCCCTAAATATTCAAAACGACCGGTTTTATACATCAAAACATTGGTTCATTTCATTGATTTTGAAGTCATAAAATACATTATATTTCAAACTCGATTGGATTTCAGTGCATTTGGGCATAATTTAAACTGACTGGCCCAATTTGAATTTGTTTTTGTTCGATGGCAACTCAGCATCACTGTTGATTTCACAGTCAAATTTTATACTTTAACACCTTTCAGAACAATATACACCTCTACACCTTCATAACAATATCTTTTGTTTTCTGTAAATTTGATGATCTTAGAAAGTTCACACAATAACATATTCTGTTACATAAAAAGACCCGTTTACTGTCATCCTTCCTTTAGCTAAATTTTTCTTTCCAGTTATGATTCTAGTTACTAACAATGTGACTGGCATTCTTCAACAAAGTAATACATTGTGTGTGTGTCTGTTTGCGTGTCTGTCTGTGTGTGCGTGTGTGTTTTGTGATTAATCCGCTATAATTAAACTGACATGAAAGAATGATATGCAATCACATTCCAATAAGAAGAAGTAAATGTGCAACATTTCCGAGCTTTCTGATATTAAAAAGGTGCAAAAATCTCCTTTATTCAGGATTGAAAAGTGAGCGCATGACTTTCATGTACAGGATGGAAGTAATTTAATGAACTTTTACTGGGACTATTGAAAAACCAAATATTTAGTTTTCTCCTGAAAGTTTAAATTCAGCATTTTTCAAGTCTGAGTTGCACATGTTCTTATCAATATGCAATCGTTATCAGTGACAAGAGCAGAAGTTTCTGGAAATGCCCAGTAGCTCTGGCAGTATCTGTTGTGAGAAAGCAGATTCTACATAAATTAGTGGAATAGGTCTGGGATGTTTACTTTTCGCCAATAGTGTTCAGCAATGTACCGGTTAGATGCATTAGTCGGGGTAAGTGCAGAGATACAGAGTAGGGGGATGGGTCTGGATACGTTATTCTTTGGAGGGTCAGCGTGGACATGCTGTGTGAAACGGCCTGCTTCCCCACCGTAGGGATTCTGTGATTCTATGGATTCTTCATACAAAGGGGGGTTAGTGACACCATCAAGAATGTCTCAAAGCATGTTCAGGGCATAGTGAACAGCCAGTGGTCGTGGTACACGTTGGTGCCAATGACATAGGTAAAATGAGTGAAAGGTCCTGCAAAAGAAAAGCTCAGGGAGCTCGGAGAGAGTTTAAAAGCAGGATCTCCAGGACTGTAACCTTGGGATTGCTCCCTGTGCCACCTGGAAGTGAGGCAAGGAAGAGGAAGATAGTCAAGTTGAATATGTGGTAAACCTTTTAACTAAATGTGTGCAGTATTTGGAGTAAAATGAATGAGCTGACACCTCAAACAAACGTAAATAAGTATGGCCTTGTGGAGATTACTGAAACGTGGTTACAGGAAGTTCAGGACTCGGGTGTTAAATTTCCAAGGAGACTCTATTCAGACAAGAAGGAACAGTAGTTGGAGTGTCTATATTGGTTAAGGATAATGTCAAGGCTGTATTAAAAAATGATACGAGCACGTGGGATGATAATGATTAATCATTCTGGTTCGAAATAATGCACATGGAAAGAAACCCATTGGTCGGAGCAATTCCAGCCCACAAGCTCCCACCCCGGCAACCTACTTTCAAAGTAGCGAATAGCATGAAGCAGGGAATATTGATGGCTTGAGACAAGGGAACAAGAGTAATCGTGGGTAATTTGAACTTTCATATTTACTGGAGTAATCAGAGAACGATTCACCGAATATATGAAGGATTATTTCTTCGAGTAAAATGTAATCTAATCAAACAGAGAACTGGCTTTGGTATTACGTAATGAGGAAGAGGTGATAAATCTTATTGTACTACTGGATTATTTTAGAAAGAGTGACCACAGCATGCTAGGGTTTCACATTCAGATTGAAACAGGAAAGACAGAATCACATATGAGAGGTTCACTGTAGGACAATGATAATTTTACTGGCCTGAGGAAGGGGTTGGCAAGAGTGGACTTGGCAAAACATTAAAGGGCAGGACAGTTGAAGAACAGTGGTAACTACTTAGGGAGATAATCAAACCCCTCAATTAAAGTTAATCCTGAGTGGAACAGGAATTGTAAAAAGGTGAAAAGTGATCCATGTCTTAACAAGGAAATCAATAATTACATGAAGGTGATAGCCTGGTTGTATCATCGCCGACTACTAATCCAGATAATGTTCTGGGGACAGGCTTCAAACGTCACCATGTTTGATGGTGGAAGATAAATTCAACATAAACCTGGAATTAAGAGTCTATCAACGATAATGAATCCACTGCTCATTGTTGGATACACCCATCTGTTTCATGAATCTCCTTTCGGGACAGAAACCACAATCCTTACCTGGTCTGAACTACATGTGACATCAAACCCACACAAATTTGGTTGACGTTTAACAGCCCTCTGGGCAATTAGGGACGGACAATGAGTGTTGTGTAACCCAGTGACGCCATCATCCTGTGAATAAATTAAAGAAAAACGCTAACATTGTCAGCAAATGGTTAGTAAAAACAAAATCAAAATGGCTACGAAGGAAAACGAGCAGAAATCATAAGAATTGATAAAGGACATTTCTCCGAGTAGACAAAAAGGAAAAGAATGCTGTACCGAAATGTTGGTATTTTAGAGGATGACGGCAAGGTAATAATGGGGAACTCAGATTTGGCAGAGGCAAAACCAACATTTCCTATTTTCACTGTGAGAAGATAATTCCTTCCCAAAATGTACAACAATTGCAAAGGATCTTGATGGAAGTACAATGATGAGGAAGAAGATATTAAATACATTGATGGGAATAAAGTTAGGTGAGGCCCTCGGTCTGCATTCTATCAATTTAAAGGAGGTAACAACAGATGTACTGGATGCATTAGTCACGATTTTCAAAACATCCCTAGATTCTAGGACAGTGCCGAAGTATTGGAAAATTAATAATGTGGCACTAGCATTCAAAACAGGAGATAGGAAAACAAATCACAAACTATAGACAAATCAGTTTAACTTCTGTCGTGGGAAGTTTCTTCAACAACCATAAAGTAGGAAATAACTGAACACTTGGAAAAACAAAAATCAATTTACCAGTGTCAGCAAGGTTGTGCTTGACAAATCTGTTGGAGTTCTTTAAGAATGTAACCAACAATGAGGATAATTGGAATGGAGTAACTGCTGTACATCAAAACTTCAGAAGGCACTTGACAAGATGGTGCATGAAGGACTGATCTAGAAGGTTAGATTCCGGGGCTTAAGTGTAGAGTATTGAATTGGATAGAGAATTGGCTGACTAATAGAAAACAAAGCATTGTTATAAATCGTCTTCTCTGGCGGAGTGAAACTACTGAGGTGCTGCAGTGTTCAGTTTTCGGACCTCAATTGTTTGCAATCTGCGCAAATGACCTGGAAGGAGAGACTGAGTGCAGTAACTAAATTCACAGATGGTATAAAACTAGCTGGTAAAACAGGCTGTAATGAAGAGCTAAAAAGTTTACAGATGAATATTGATAGGCTTGGGAAATGAGGCAGATTGCAATATCTGGCCGATGGTGTTTAGTGTGGATAAGTGTATATTTGAATTTCCTACCGCCAGTCTAAACATCTATGTTCTTGTGTTGCTCCATCTACAGTTCTTTGGATTTTATTCATCGTTGGTGGCTGAGGTAACAGGAATCGTGGGGTTTAGTTGAGGAAGATGCAGATTGCTCTGTGTGTGGGGAATATGACATTAATGTGGAGAAAATAACGCAGTCAGGCGTTGTTGATTACCACAGCAGGCCTGGCAACCAAATGGCCTATCCTAGTTTTTAATTAACCAAAACACACCGTTGCAGTAAGATAGACAATCCATAATTAATATGCCAATTTCATAATGAAGGGACAAATGTCCATATAGATTGGAAGTAAAGATTTGGCAAGTCCTTTTATATTTCATGGCTATTTGAAACTGCAATCTGAGAAGTGGGTGACGGGATAACAAAACACTTCAGCATTGTGGCAACTTTATAGTTTAGATATTGAGTAAAAATATTAAATTATCAACATTTTTGGAAAGTTTCCATTATCTCCGTCTTATGAACAACATTTTGAATGTTTCATGTGAGACTACAAGAATTGAAATGGTTAGAAAAGGAAAATGTGAAGAGGATATAAGTAATTTAAAGAGGTCTGGGCTTGTTAAGGGAACGGGTAAATATTGGATATTGGATAATAGTTGGAAAAATGTGCCTGTTTTTGTGAACGTTGGCGAGTTGAATGGAAAAACAATGTATTTTTCGAGAGGCAATATAAATCTTGAAATATTTTAAAACCAAACACGTTTAGAAATAGGAAAGTTTTTCTACAGTTTGCACATTAATGATGAGACCAGTTTCGCTTTATAGTTACAGTGTGTCTCTTCATTATTGAGCCTCGGAGTAAGGGGAAAAGCTGTTCTCTCTTCACCCTGTCCATACAACCTCCCCCCGCCCCCCACCCCATGCTGTTAAACACCTCCATCGGGAGCACACCTGATCCTTCTCTTTTTAAAAGTAAAATCAAATAAATCGAGCCTCCCTTCAGTTTGAGTACTCTCTTGTCGTGTTACTTCTGAAATGTGTCACAGTTATCAGTCTAAAATTTCATCAGCGATTGATCTGGCCATCTGAACAGTAGGTTTATACCTTCCTGCACCCTCACTCGTTCTTTCTTACTGTGAATCACCATCTCATCTTTGTGTCATCAACGACATTATTTATCATTTCCCCCAAACTCCATTCCTCCAATTCTTATCGTCATCTTTTTTGAAGTTCACTATTTAGCCTTGATGTTCTTCGTGTTCTCCAGATGTAGTTCACAGGAAAAGAATTGAGAATTCCATTCTCTTGTTTTTTTTTTCTATTTCGATGAATTTACAGCGTGATGCAGTTGAGTTTTCTTCTTATTTTGGACAAATTTTATTTTGGACATGGAGCTCAATTCCCCTTTCATACTAAACGCCTCTGTATATTTTATTCATAAGACTTGTAAGTAATTAATATTGGATTAGGTTTAGGTGGTTTTCACTGCAGCATTTATGTTTTATGTGGACCTGGATAATGTTCTTTCTATCGTTCCCTGCAACAGTCAGAGCTGAAGGAACTTTCCGTGTGTACGATGGACACAGATTCATAATTTTGTTTGAAAGAGCTAGAGAGGTGATGAGAAAGATTCAATTAACTTCTACAGATATAGCCTCATGGCAGGAGATCAAGTTATATCGTAAGTCACCTTGAATTGGAAACAAATTATTAAAACATATGCCCAATTTTCTTCATATTGTAAAAACAGGCCCAGAAAAATGTTCTTAGAGCAGCATAGATCTTACAGCTGCTCCTGGGATTGCAGGCAGTCAAATATTTCATGTAGCCTTTTTTGCAGTTAATATGGTTACCATAGATTACTAATTTAACGTTTTTTCTATTGTGTTTTATTAGCATTCAGAAGCAAAAAATAAGCAAAACAATTCATTACTTTCTTTCAAACGAATATTTTTTTAAAAAAATATCTTTTTAAGGTGGTTTACAAACAAACAAAAGAAATGTCTATAACTATAGGCCGGTGAGTCTTACCTCTGTTGTGGGCAAAGTCTTAGAGAGAATTGTAAGGGATAGGATTTGTGGACATCTGGATAGGAATAATGTGATCAAGGATAGTCAACATGGTTTTGTGAAGGGCCAGTCGTGCCTCACAAACCTTACTGAATTCTTTGAGAAAGTGACTAAGGAGGTGGACGAGGCGAAAGCGGTTTTAATCAGTTTTTTTTAAACAAAGGAGTCGTCCCTTCATTCCGGAGAGTACTACACTTGCTCAGGTCCGGAGAAGACTTTTCTTTTCAGAATTTGTTGAAGGGGAATACTTTTATTGATTTAATTAGCTGAATGATTGATTTTATTTATGTTTTTGTGTGTTTGAAACGTATAAGTATATATTTTTCCATTGTCTGTAGTTAATGAAAGGTAACATAATGTGTAGTAAAAGGAAATCCTGCTTTTAAGGTCACATTGAAGGGACAGAGAGGATGGCTGGTAGATTGTTTTTAAAAATCCAGCAAATCAGTGAGATAGATTTATGTCAGTCAGAAAAGATAGGAATATAGTTCAAAATTCTCTTGTGGCTATACCTCTGTCAAATGATTTTCAGTTTTTAGAACTGCTGAAGGGAATTGTGTCTCTGAGGAAAATGGAAGTGTCATCAGTTATTGGACACTTGTACTGATTCTTATGTTCAGCAGCGTTTGACAAGATTTAGTAGAATTATTGCTACAGTGAGCTCTTCTGTCAGGGGCATCAACAGGAGATTCTAAGGCAGTGACCATAGATTTAGAATGGTTTGTTTCTTTCCCTGTGCTAGGATTAAGAACGTCTCTAAACTTTTCAAGCACATTGTTAAAGGTGAAATTGAGTAGCCAGAAATTATTGCACATAGTGATAGGAATGATATTTTAGGGAAAGGTTAAAGCAGTACAGAATGAATTTAAGAGGGGAGGTCGAAGATTAAAAATAAAACCTTAGAAGTAGTTATTTCTGATTTACTCCCAATGCCAACCCCATCCGGCAAGGAACATAAGGTTAACCGAGATAAATCAATGGCTGAAGAACTATTATGTCGATGAGGGATTTCAATTTTTGGGAAATAGGGATCTATTTTAGAATAGAAAAGACCTGTTCAGAAAGGAATGGTCTAATCTAAACTGGAAAGCAACCAATATCTTCGCAGAGAGATTTGCTCATTCTATGTAGGGAGACTTTATATGGATATAGACAGCAAGGGGGATATTCCAAGTAGCATAACAAATTTTAGTATGGATGGAGAAGTTTATGAATGTGAGGCTAGCATGTCAATTAGAAAAGAAAGACGAGAGAGTCAAGAGTATACAGTAATTGTGAAACACTCAATTGCATTTATTTACATGTCAGGGGTCTTACAGGGAAGGCTGATGAATTCAGAACGTGTTTAAGAACATGGGACTGGGACATCATATTTATTACAGAAAGTTGGTTGAGAGATGTTCAATTCGAGAGTGTAGTGCTGGGAAAGCAAAGCAGGACAGGCAGCACGTGAGAAGCAGGAAAATCAACACTTTGGCAAAAGTCCCTCATCAGGAATAAGCCGATTAAGGACTTTTGCCTGAAACGGCGATTTTCCTGCTTCTCAGATGCTGCCTGACCTGCTTAATTTTCCAGCCCCACATTCTCGACTCCAATCTCCAGCATCTGAAGTCCTCACTTTCTCCTGAGAGATGTTCAAAACTGACAATTCAATGTTCCAGGTGTTAAGTGTCACAGAAAGGATAGAAAAATCATGCAGTTGGCTTTGAGGGGAGTTCCGCCCTTTTTGATTAAGGAATAAATTAATGCTGCAACTGAGAAAGATATTTCTGAAAATACATCTAGTTAAAACATGCAGGTAGCATTAAAAATAAGAACGCAAAGATCTGCTTGAAGAGATTGCACTAAATGCGCATTTGTGACAAATCATCCAGTGAAAATATATTGGTAGAAATTCAAAATAAGAAAAGAAAAAAAATAAGAACGCAAAGATCTGCTTGAAGAGATTGCACTAAATGCGCATTTGTGACAAATCATCCAGTGAAAATATATTGGTAGAAATTCAAAATAAGAAAAGAAAAAAAATAAGAACGCAAAGATCTGCTTGAAGAGATTGCACTAAATGCGCATTTGTGACAAATCATCCAGTGAAAATATATTGGTAGAAATTCAAAATAAGAAAAGAAAGAGCACGGCAATGGTATTGTACCGAATGCTCTCCAACAGTAAGAAAGAAATTGAGAAACAAACATGTAGGGAGATCTCGGATATATGTAAGCTTAATAAGGTTGTTGTAATGGCGGATTTTAATTTTCATAAAATTGATTTGGACTACCACTGTATTATATGGTTGGATGGTGACACATTTTTCAAATGTGTTCACGAAAATTTTCCTCATCAATATGTAGATGATCCCCAGGAGATGGGGAATAAAAGCCCATTCCTGATTCACTAGACAGCAACAAACAAACAAAATAGAGTGCACCTCATATTCATCCAGCTTGAACGCGATTTGTCCAATGTGCCACCAGTTTTGGTGTCATCTGCAAACTTACTAACCTTACCTTCGTTATTCTCACGCAAATCATGTACATAAATGACAAACAATGAACACCTAGAACCTACCACTGTGGAACACTGCTGGGCACAAGCCTTCAGCCCGAAACATAAACGCCCACCATTACTCTCTGTCTCCTGCTATTGCACCAATTGAAATTGCTGGAGAGAAACCCCACAGATCTGGCAGTATCAGGGCAGAGAAAAGCGGAATTAACTTTTTTTGAGTCCAAAATGACTTGTTCAGTAAATGTTCATATAAGACTGGATATGTAAACTTTGTGTCTCTGCCCAGATCCTGTGTCATCTATTGCATTTCTCCATCATTTTTCATTTGTATTTCAGATTTCCACTAACTCTAATATTTTTCTTCTTTTTTATTGGTCTAGATGCTGAACCCGGTTATATTTGGACAATATGTTCCATTCCTCTTCCCATTACTTGTGCCAGTGACGCATGTATTACACTAGATTCTGATTCTTCTTTAAGTTCCGCAAATAAATGCGTGGATCCCATGAAATTGATTTTGATTTAAAAGGCTTTTTAGAGACAGCTACACTCGAAGGAAAAAGAGGTATAGTTCATTAATTATGATATTTTGCGTTTTATGATTCACATTGTCTCCTCAGTCGCTGACTATTTTCAATATTTTTCTCTGAATAGTTGGACATTGGTGAGGGCACTCTTGGAGTATGGCGTGCATTTCCCGGCTCCTTCCTATCATAAATTTTCCCTGAAGCGTCATAGGCTGAGGGGTGAACATATAGAGTTTTTTTAAAAATGATGAGGGGAATGGATAGGATGTATAGTCAAAGTGTTTCCCCTGGGGTCGGGAGTCCAGAACTAGATGGCATAGGTTTAGGGTGAGAGGGGAAAGATATAAAAGAGACCTGAGGAGCAACTTTTTGGTGCAGAGGGTGGTACATGCATGGAATGAGCTGCCAGAGGATGTGCTGGAGGCTGGTACAATTGCAACACTTAAGAGTCATTTGGATGTGTATATGAATAGGAAGAGTTTGGAGGGATATGGGCCGGGTGTTGGCAGGTGGGACTAGAGTGGGTTGCGATATCTGGTCGGCATGGACGGGTTGGACCGAAGGGTCTTTTTCCATGCTGTACATCTCTATGACTCTATGGTTGTCATGCAGCTCATCATCTATGTACCAGCTCGGTATGAGCTGTATCCTCACCCTAACTCTGCTGCAACTCACTGTAACTCATTACAGTTTGCTATCTATGTCTGTTTTTATTTCTGAATATCCCGTCCAGATATAAACAATCTTAACAACCTGTATAACCTGTGATTAAACAGGATCTATATAAAATATAATTCTGTACATCGCATTTAAAGATGACCTGTTCTGTTCACTTTGTCATTCAGCATTCCATGTACCAAAGGTCATCTGTTCTGTTGCTCTGCATTTCATTTCATTCCATTTGTCACAAATAGTGATGGTTGAAGACTCGTGACTGGGAGTTACTCTACTCCCTTCAGGGCTCTTCATCCTCTGGCCCCAGTCCTTACTGTCTCATAGCCAATATAACATTCATTCCTTCTCAGACACATTAATTCATGACATTTAATGAACAAGGTTTTGGTACCTTGTTATGGAGCAGGCCCGACGCCTCAAAACATTTTTAAGCAAATACCCCAGACCGCAATATTGTTGTTTGTTGAAGGTAAGTGTATGGTGGATATTCCCAGACTGAATTAGCTGGTCCGACTGTCGACGTTTAAACAAACAGAATTTAATTATAAAAGTAAGGAATAAGACACAACGAACTGAAAACACAGTCCCTGAAAAATTCATCCTATCCGAACTTGACAGGCTGACACAACTTAATGATGTTGTTCCACATTACTTGCAATAACCACAGTAAACAAACCCCTGAGCACAAAAAGTAAAACATACATAGAAAAAGCTTACAAAGATTACAAAGTCAGAGGGCGAAGGAGGAGGAGCGTCTAGTTTAAATCATGATCCTGACTCAACTAACCTTCGAACTGTACTGACCTGTGCAGCTGCAGAACTGGCCACATCCCCTTGATTACACAAGTTTTTTTTTTCTTCTTGGAGACATGAAAGCCTTTTCTCCGAGGTATTATTTGTTAGGTAAAAACCAAAGCACCCTAATGAAGCATTCAAAATTGAGAAATGTTGGAACGTTGGGATGGTTAGAAAATCTCTGAAAACAGTTCAAGAACAACATAATCTTGTAAAGTGAATACCTTTGTGACAACTCCCCTGATATATAACTGAATCATCAATCTACAAAGATGTCTTCAGGTTTCAACTTCCCCCCTCCCCCCCCCCCCCCCACAACAAAAAAAGGAAATTGTGGTTAGTTCATTGAAATACGGATGTACATACATTTACTATAAACATGCAAAAATGCACAACTCCATCCGGATTCAGTGTGTGGTTATCCTATCACTGAGTGCCTCAATCTGTCATTCAAGTATTGACAATACATCAACAATCATGTTTTCAAGACTTGCCACATGCACAATTTTCTAATTGAATGGCTGCACCAACAGACTCCAGCACAGCAGTCTCACATCTTTGTCCTTAAATTTCTCCAAAAACGTCAATGGTTTATGATCAATGTAAATGGTTGTCTCAGATGTGTTGCTGCCAATATAAATACTGAAACGTTATAGTGCCAACACAAAGCTCACAGTCACTTTCTCAACTGTTGAATATTTCTACCATTGAGCATTCAACTTCTCGGAGAAATACTTATAGGTCTTTCTGTCTTCTCGTCGTTTTCCTGCAGGAGCCCAGCACCGACACCCACATCACTCACATTTAAAGCCACCTTAAATGGTTTTGCATAATCAGGTGTGGCTGATAGTGGGGCAGTGGTTAATACATATTTCATGCCGTCAAATGACTTTTGACAGTCCTCTGTCCACTGACACCTCTCGTCTTTCTTCAAAAATTCAGTGAGTGGAGCAGTCACATTGCGAAAATGAGGCACAAACCTGCGATAAAATCTATGCAATTCCAGGAACCATGGTACTGCTCCTTTTGCCAACGGTATGGGAAATACCCCAATTGCTTTCACTTTTACCTCCCATGACACCGTTTATCTATGTCCAATAACATGAACCAGGAAGGTGATTTGTGCTTTGGCAAATTCAATTTTTGCCAGGTTTACCACCAAGTCTGCCTTCCGAAGCCAATCAAACAAATCCGGTAAATGCTGTAATTGTTCCTTCCACGACTGACTAAAATTCACCAGGTCATCAATGCACACTATACATTGGATAATCTGGTAACTTATCGGTTAGCCTCTGAAATGTGGCCAGCACGTTTTTCATACCAAATGTATGTTGCTTGTCCCACATTTTCAACACAGTCTTCCAATCGGAACTGGGCATAGATCAATCTTTTTAACTGCATTGACTTTACGGTAGTCCACACATAACTGCTGGGTACAATTTGGCTTTGGCACCATGAGTTCCAGTCACTGTAACGCACGTTGATCATGTCATCTTAGAGCATGCTTTCAATCTCCTTCTGAACCTGTGCCAACATTAGAGGATTATGCCCGTAAGGATGTTGCTTAATCATAACAGCATCTCCTATTGCTACATTATGCACAATTGGGTTAGTAATTCCAAGTTCATTTTTGCTTATCTTCCCATGTAATAGTAATAACTCTTTCTAGTAATTACTTTTTTTCTCAGAAGAGTAACTCAATAATTTATCCCAATTTTAGACAACTACCTCATTGTCCACTTTATTTGAGGAACGCATAATCATTAACACCTTCTCCCCGGCTTTCCTTCCCTGTCAATATACCTTTTGAGCATATTCGCATGACATATGCTGCGAGATGTCTTTCTGTCTGGAGTGCTTATCAAGTCGTTACCCACACTCAATATCCTATTTATTTTACAAGGTCCACTAAACCTTGCTTTTCAAGGTTCACATACCACTGTAAGTAACAGTAATAACTTATCCCCGATAGCAAAATTGCAAATTTTAAATTTCCTGTACGCTTCCTGTTTTATTGCATGCAGCAATACTTTTTAATGCTGTCCAGCCAATTCCCCAGCGCTACTAGTCGTTCCCAAAAATTTGAGACATAATCCAAAAGTGTGACCTTTGAATTCTGATTTACTACTTTCTCCTTAATCAATTTTAATGGCTCAAACACTAATTCAAATAGATTGAATTTGCTCTGTTAATTTGGAGCATCCCTGATCACAAAAAGCGCAAATGGAATTTCATGAACCGAATCATCTGGATAATCCTGATCATAAGCCCTTAACATGATCGAGAATGTTTAATGTCACCTTTATCGCGCTCCCTGCAATTTTGGATGGTACGCAATAGATTTGAATTGCTTTATCCCTAAGACATTATCGTGAATAATTTATATATGAACTTTGAACCCTTAATCTCAGTGTAGCTCTATTGGTGATCCTTATCTATTTTAAAAAGGAGTGATTCCGCTGCAATTCTTTTAACTGTGATATTGCATCTTGGGGTGGTTTCTGGAAATCTAGTCGATGCATCCATTATTGTTTACACTTTTTTTTTGTGTTCGTGGCCCAACCCATCAATTAAGACTCTTGTAAAAGGTGCCTCAAGTGAAATAATAGTGAAGAAAGGTGCAGGTTCTATTATCGCCTGTGATTTTACAAATACCTGACTTGTATGACACGTCTGGTAAAATTCAACTACATCTTGTTGCAGTCCAGGCCAGTAAAATGTCTCTGTATTTACGCCTGTGTTTTCTTCACTCCTAAATGTCTTCTAGTTGGTAGCCCATGCACGATTCGCATCGTCTTTTTTCTATACACCATAGGCGAAATGATTTGATTAATCTCTTCACATTTCTCATCTCTGACTATGTGATTGTCTCCATTTCCTTATCTGGACATCGTTTTAGGTATTGACAATCAGGGATATATTCAAAATTCCTAACGTATATGGATTTTGATGCAACTGATTTAATCTTTTATCTTTCTGCTATGACTCAATTAGTTTAGCTGAACTCAATATACATGCATGATCACAAACTTGCTCCTGTTTTGTCTCAACTATCTGATGGAACAAATTCTCCGTTAATGCCACTTAAGCTTCCTTATCTTTACTTTTTTGATATTGCCTGTTTCAACTGGTAACACTGGGAACTTGTTATCCCACAATCAGGAAAGTTTCCAGGATAAGACTCCTGCATTGCTTCAGTTGCCTACGTCTCCACTGGTTCTTCAACCAGAGTAAGCAGGACTCCTACCGGGGAATCAGCTATATTTTCCACAAGGATAACTTGCATTCCTGGAGCTGAAAGTTTGTCCAATACCCCTCCCACAATTGCTTCACACTTACTCGAATATGTTATCCTCGCTTTACAAAATGTTGCACTTTTTGTCTCAAGATGAAATCCCTTTAGCAGTACATTTTCTGGAAATAGTTCTTCAGGAGTACATATCTCCTCATCTTTCAGAAGCATACACTGAGAGGATATGGTGTCCCTTAATATTGCATCCTCTTTACCTGCCTATGTGAATAAACTTTCACTTTTCAGGTATATTTTCTGAGCAGATCTGTCACTTCCTCCTCAACAAACCTCCGATCAGTTTGTGCACTCTGATTCACGTTTCTAGCTTCCACTTTTTTCTGTTACCACTCCTACTAAACTCACAGGCTTATCCCGTTTTCCTGCATCTGTGATTTAATGTGTCCTAATTTGTTGCAATGAAAACACCATAGCTTCTTAACTTCTTTGTCTCCTTCAAGTATTTCCTTTTTAACCTGTGGAAAGTTGTAATTTCAATCTTCACCGAGATCTACCTTTCCCTTTCTACGTGAGGACTTCTCTTTGCCCCAGTTTCTATCCATCATGGACTGAAATTGTTTCTGGAAGCCAAAACAAGTTTTATAATCAATAATCACTATTCAGATTCATTAGCCACTTCAGCGGTCAGTCTTCCAAATGAGTTTGCACTATGTCATATTGTGAATTTTTGAACTCCTCCAAGAGCATCATAGGTTTGTTCTCTTTATAAAGCTCTTATACATCTATCAAAATTACTTTGTTTGATCCTTTCAAACTCAACATGAACTTGACCAGGATCCCTCCTTAGATTCCTGAAACATTGTCTGTAGGCTACTGGCACAAGCTCATATGCACATGTCCCCTCCTCAGTCACCCCAGATCCCTCCTCTGATAGTGCTGTGAATACCTCACTAGCTCTACCTACAAGTTTTGTTCGGGGCAATAAAGCCCACATGGTCACTGGCCACTGAAAATGTTTAGTTACTCACTCTAAGTGTCCATCTGAAGCTCAAATGCTCTACCTTTTCCTTTCTCTCCTGCGAAAGCTATTAGTTATTTTTTCTCTTTCCTCCACTAAACCTATTCTTTCTTTTTCTTCCTCTTCTAATGTTGGTGGTAGCTCAAACTGATTAATTACTGCTTCTAACTCAAGCTGCCCAATTTGCAATTGAAGTTTAGTCATCTCTACAGATCCTGATGGAGTTTCCAGCAAATTGGAATGCTGAGCTACTGCTGCAATCATCTCATTTTTCCTCACATTAGGAGGTAGCTTCAATTCCCTTCGTCTACTAATTCTCGCTGCTTGGACTTATGTGCATTTTGTAAAACCCCCAAGCTCACTTTTTCCACCTCCAAAACAAGCTTGGTTCCTGCAAGAACCATCGCCATCTGAAGCATTGTTTACTCGCCAATCAACACACGAAATAAGAGACACTAACAGCTGCCACTCGCTATCTAAACACTGCAAAGGGCCCCCAGTCTGTTATGGGCCAAACCCAACCCCTCAAAACATTTTAAGCAGCTAGCCCAGAACATAACTTTGCTGCTTGTTGAAGGTTAGTGTGTAGCTGATATTCCTAGAGTGAATTAGCCGGTGAGACTGCCGAGATTTAAACACGTAACATTTATTCACCAATTTACCAAATGAAACATAAGGAACCGAAAACAGAATTCCAGAATAACGTATCGTATCTGAAACCAGCATGCTATTCCGACTTAAGGATGCTGTTCCAGAATACTTGCAACAATCCCAATAAACAAACCCCTCAGCACCAAGTGTAAAACAGACACAACTGCTGACAGCTTACAAGGTCAGAAGCGCAGAAGGAGGCAGAGAGCGTCCAGTGACCCTGACTAAACTAACCCCAGAACGGATTCAACCTGTCCAGCTAGAGAGCTGGCCACGTCCTCTTGATTATACAGGTTTCTTTTTAAAGACATGAAAGGCTTCTGGATGAGGCATTATCTGTTAGGTATAAACAAAAGGGCACAAACGAACCTTTCAAAATTCTGACATATTAGAATCTTGGGTCGCTTAGAGCCTCTTTAAACAAATCAAGGACAATCAAGGACTGGTTTTGCGACAACATTCCACATTTGGCTTTGGACTGAATTCCACAAATGTAATTCTTACTGCTTTGAAGTCAATAAAGTGTGTTAAGGTGTTCGTGAGTTTACAGAAAAGAGCGCTTAATCGTATTGTGTGTTTGAAGATTCAACATTGTCTTACTGCAACGAGAGGAATGTCCAGACAGATCCTCACTTCCTGTGCATGTTCAGGGCAAATATGTCCACTGAAACTCTGTTGCTAGGCACCTGTTCTAGTCGAGACGAAATCAGCATGTTAACAATATCTACATTGTGTTTATTTTGGGTGGTCATGGTGGAGCGGTCAGGCAGTTACAGTATTGCAAATGGACAACACAGCAGAAGCATCGAGCCTGCGACAAGAAAACATCCATCATTCTCCCTCACAACTAACTTCACGACAGAAATTGCTGATGTAAGATGTGACCATTAGCGAGCGATGTCAACATTCAATTCAATCCAAATGTTATTGTGAACTGAAGCTAGAGTACTGAAATGAGTTAACTGGATTTGTTTGTTCAGTGACTGTGATTGATGTCAGTCTTCATGGATCCTAATTTTGTCACTGGACGGCTTTCCTCTTCTATATGTAAAGGGCTTCTTGCAATGCTGTATCCCATTATAGCTGTGGATGCATCACCTCCAACACTAACAGGGATCAGCTGTAGCAGAGACAGGGAGAGGAGAGAACAGAATCTGAGAACCATAGACTGGAATGTCCCAACAATGGATCAGAATCTGAGAACAACAGACTGGAATGTCGCACCAGCGGTTCAGAATCTAAGAAAAATAGAATGGAATGCTGGAACAATGGACAGGAGTTTATCCTGGGGTCTTTACCTTGTTTCCAGGTATTGGCACTTATTACCATATCGGATATATGGTGTACTGCTGATTATTCAGGCTGGTTACTATCCCATGCTCGCTATTGTTGGCATTCCTGGTAAGTTTCCCCATCTCTATCAATTTATTAATCCCACTAGCCTTGGCGAACTTCAGTGATATTTCGGTTATCTATATTTAGTAAAGATTGAAACTTTTGTCTTCAGTTTCAAATGCAAATCCATTCATTCTCCTCAAATTTCAGAACCGCCCATACCCCCGCCCTCAAAAACATCTGAGAACAAGACTGTTCACACTCCCAAAGTACCGATTTGCCCCTAATTGATTTATGTCTTGGTATTCTCTCCATCACCAAAACTACCCACGACCAGCTCCATGATATCCCCAGACCCCATCTTGACGTCAGTGCGGGTGCTAAATAAACCATTATCTATACCTTGATAAAATTCAGACATTATGGTTCCAGTTCTCTTCTAATCATTCTTTCTCTTACAAATGTGTCCATCACAATCTTGTTCTTGTCTGAAAAGTAAATTCATGACAGGGACACTGTGTCAGAGTAGTAATGTCGTTGTTCACGTAATTCAGTGGCCCCGGTAGACACTATTTCAGAAAATGATAGAACTTAAAATGAAATGACAGGAACAGGAAATAAAAGCGAATTTTACTAATATAATCTCACCAGTACTTCGTCAGTAAGTTTGTCTATTTCACTGTTGTCCTTTGTTGACGATATCCCGCGTTATTATCTGGTCCAGATTCTGACTGACGTCAAACCAATTGCCTTTAGGAATTACCTCACAGTGAAAGACATTTAGTGAGGTCAGCAAGTGCTGTCCTTGCCAGTGATGCAGACATCCCATGTCATAACAGCATGAAAGGTTGAACAAAAAGAATGATGCTAGAGATCAGAAACAAAAAGAACGAGGAAGTGCCAGAGAAACTGAAGATATTTGACAGCCTCAGGTCGAGAGAAAAATAGAAGTGACATTTCGATTCCAACGACCATACGTCAAACCTGAACGTAACTGGGAAATAGTGTGACTGATGTTGGTGACAGGGATGTCTCTTGTGAAGGGGAGAAGGAGGGAGTTGAACAGATAGAGAAAAAGTGAGATAGAGAGGAAGAAACAAACAAAGGGATTGTTGATAATCAGCTGGAATGGAAATAAAAATCCAGATTAATCGTATTTATTTTTCTCCTGTTCCCAACTTATTGAAATTCATGCCTTTGTAAGGTGTACATCAAAGTCCTGGTTTTAAGTGAGTTCTGTCCCTTTGTTTCTCTTCCGTGAGTGTGATCATCTTCCTTAATTCATTAGGATGGTGGGCCAGTAATTAATTTCCTTTCCTCATTGTCCTGAGAAGGTATTGGTGAGCTGCCTTCCTGATGCACTGCAGTCCATGGGCTGTAAGTAGTCAGTGCTGAGATCCGCCCAGTTTCATTTCATTGTAGACTTTGATGTAACAGAGTGGCTGGCTTGGCCATTTCAAATTGCAACTGTGTGTTAACCACATTGCTGTGAATCTGGAGTCACATGTAAGACCAACCAGGTGAAGATGGTATAATTCCATCCCTGAAGGGCATGAGTGTGCCAGGTCGGACAAACACAGTGGTTTCATTGTTTCATTTGATTCTCAATTCCTGATATTTTATTGAATTCAAATTCCAACATTTGCCGTGGAGAGATTCAAATCCGGGGTCTGGGTCATCACCTGTGTCCCTGGGTTAATATTCCAGAGATAACACAACTAGGCCATCACCTCTTCAACCATCTCCATGGCAATAGCGCTGTGCTGTCGGCATGGCTGTGCTTAAATCATAGCGCTTTGCAAGGCAATGAAATGATTTGGCAAAACATACCATCCTTCTTATTTTGTACTTATGAGCAGGCGAAATGATGGGAAGTGCTCTTAGTGTAAAAGAGCTGGATGTCCTTGGTCATGAGCCACTGACAGAAGTCATACGGAGCAGTACGTAATCAGCACAGTAAATGTGTGCTGTCCTTCTTTGAAAAATGATGGAAGTATAAGAGTGTGAAGACACTTTATTGAAGTTGTAGAGTGATATTGAGACAGTATTTGGGGCACTGTGAACTGATCTTCTCTCCTTTTTAAGGAATGACCTCCTTGCCACAATGAGACAGTGTAAAGGTGTTACACAAGTCTAATCCATGCGGTGATGGTACCATGGGGAGATTGTGAAGGAAATGAGTGTTTAACTTGTAATGCGACAAAAGAATAAAATGTGATTGCAATAAAACTTGAGTGTTATTAACCAACATTCATCATTTCCAAAGCAAAACATTGATATCGTGAAATATAACGTGTTTTCCGCAATACATATTTTCACATTTGGACAAATTTATGGTCGGAAACGTTTAGAACGATATGGGCCAAATGCAGGGAATGGAGTTAGCATGGATGAACATTTCATTTGGAATGGGCCAGTTTGGTCTGAAGGGCCTGTTGAACTCTATTACTCTATGATAGTTTACATAGCTGTGTGGATTCCCCATGTTGGTTGAGTGAGAGCTCCATGCTCTGAACAAACTCTCAACGTCGGAATGTACAGTTGGAGTGAGACCCTGCACTGAGCATCATGTTGTTCACAAACCTGTCAGCAGTCACACTCTGATAGGGTTGGCCATTCTCAAACACTTCTGACAACCGTGCAGAAGATTAGTCTGTCTTCTCAGAGATGGAAGATGCTTCCTTGAAACATCGCACAAACCATCCGGTGTGTCTCCTTACCATCAGGAAACCACGTTAATGTAACGCACGTGAACCATTATCAAGGGAGCTAGTAGGAACAACATGGAGCAGTCTGACTTTGCAGTCTCTACTTCGTTGGTTTGTCGTTTTGTAGCATCAATGACATCCTCCTATTTCACACACCATATTTCGTCCCTCATCTACAAACCAAGGCCCTAAATGAACCTTGCAGATCCATCAAAGTTTTACCTGCACATCCACATATATCATTTATTGCATCCGTTGTTCCCGAGGCGTTCTCCTCTACATTGGGGAGACTGGACGCCTCCTAGCAGAACGCTTTAGGGAACATCTCCAGGACACCCGCACCAATCAACCCCACCGCCCTGTGGCCCAACATTTCAACTCCCCCTCCCACCCTGCCGAGGACATGGAGGTCCTGGGCGTCCTCCACCGCCGCTCCCTCACCACCAGACGCCTGGAGGAAGAACGCCTCATCTTCTGCCTCAGAACACTTCAGCCTCAGGGCTTCAATTTAGACTTCACTAGTTTCCTCATTTCCCCTTACCCTACCTCACCCCAGTACCAACCTTCCAGCTCAGTACCGTCCCCATGACCTGTCCTACCTGCCTATCCTCTTTTCCACCTAACCACTCCACCCTCTTCTCTGACCTAGCACCTTCATCCCCACCACGATTTACCGATTGTACTGTATGCTACTTTATCCCCACCTCCACCCTCCTCTCATTTATCTCTGCGCTCTGCAGGGACCCTGCCTCTGTTCCTGAGGAAGGGCTTTTGCCCGAATCGTCGATTTTCCTGCTCCACGGATGTTGCCTGACCTGCCGTGCTTTTCAGTACCACTGTAATCTGGACTCTGGTTTCCAGCATCTGCAGTCTTTGTTTTTACCCCATGACTGAACAAGGTGTTAAGGAGACAGAATAAACTTGAACCTAGTGGCAATCAATTGTAAACTCCCCACTGTTTGGGCCATTCAGAACACAATGTGGCTGGTGGAGATCAATCCTCTCAGTCCCAGGATATATCTTTGGGCCATCTTCCAGGTAGCTTCATCGACACGAACACCTTCAGCTGCTTCAGCAATGTCTGATCCTCCATAGTTCGATCAGAAGTCAGGATGCTCAGAAAAGATCGCATAAAGTATCAAAACCTGGACAACATTCAAGCTCGTGCTGTTAATATGTCACAGTACTACTGGAACCTGAACATTTCCACAGGACTAAAAACGAGGAACTCATTCGGCATCTAAAGCTGGTTTCACGGAAATATGAGAACGCCATTCAGCTCATCGCAGCTATTGGATAAGAAGAGGCGCAGCTCGTTCACTCTCTCTGACCTATTACACAAGAAGAGATTTGGTTTAAAAATGTGAATGTTGGAATGCAGGAGGCTAAAAGAACACAACAATCCAGGCAGCATCAGAAGAAGAAGTCCACACCTTGGGTATACACTTTCTTCAGGACTGGGGGTGCTTGTACAGATAAAGAGGCGAGGTGGGGAGTAGGAGGAGGCGGCATGGTGAGGTGGGGAACACAGGTAAAGGATACCACCGAGTTGCTCAATGATAAGAATGAGTCCAGTTGATATCTGGACGCTATGTCCATAACTTGTGCTCATAGCAACAGGCCAAGGTATATGTGTGGAGACTGTTTCGTTCTCTCAGAGGGTAGCGACTGTTGGGGCTTGTTTATCCCAGACAGCTACACCTCTGAAATGATTTGGGGCACAGGGAGATGTTAATGGATTTTGATACATCAGGGAGTTGAGGACTACAAAGAATTTGACATGAAAGAGAAATTGCGGTCGAGAGAGATCAGCCCTGACCTTACTGGAGGGAAGGCAGGCTTGAGGGGCTATATAGCCTGGTGTTAGTATACCCCATAGTCCAATCACTTTGTTGCCTCTTCCATTTCTGTGTTACTGACTTCAAGTAGCTGAATAATCAGATACTGTTGCAGCATGATCTAAACTGGGTCTCGTTCTATCTACTCAGGGGGTGATTGGATTCTCATCCTGTAACTGTATAACATGCGCTAGGGGCTGAAAGCTTCATCCTGTTCTGGTGTAACTGAAATACACTTTCTCCAAGGGTCTACCAACCTTGGAGAAAGTGATCACTGCAGATGCTGGAGATCAGAGTCGAAAAGTGCGGCAGTGGAAGAGCCCAGCATGTCAGGCAGCATCCGAGAAGCAGGAGTATCGATGTTTATACATTCCTTATGATGGAATCATGACGGAATGTCGATTCTCCTGCCCGTCGAATGCTGCCTGACCTGCTGTGTTTCCAGCACACACGTTTGGACGTCTACCGGCCTGCCCTACTCGACTTTCCTGGTCACGTCAGCAAAGCTTTTTAGGAATTCGTCAGGCATGAACTTCCATTCAAAACGCCTTGCCTATTATTCCTAATCAAACCTGTTTTCCGAATGCATGCTCATCTTCTCCCTCAGAATCTTCTCAAGTAATATACCTCCCACAGATGTTAAGATGAATGGTCTGTCTTTCCAGGCTTTAGTTTTCAGTCCTTCTTTAATAAGGGCACACATTTGCCATCCTTCAGCGTTCGGGGACTCTACCTGTGGTAACTGATGATCAAAATTATCAGCCAGAGCCCCAAACAATTCTTCTCTAGCCCTTGTAGTGTTCTTGGATATATCTGGTAAGGCCCATGAGTTTTCTCCAACTACAAACATTCTGGTGCATCCAATACCTCCTCTCCTTTGATATGGACTGTCCCCAAGTAAATCACCACTAATTTTCCCAAATTCCCATGTATTCATGTCTTTCTCCACTGTAAATATAAAGGAGAAATATTTGTTGAGGACTTCGCCTATCCATTATGGTACTACACATACATGTCCACTTTGGTTTTGAGGGGTCCTATTCTCCTCTAGTTACTGCTTTTCCGTTCTTATACTTAAAACACCTCTTTGGATACCACATGATTCTCTGGCATGGTTATCTATACCCCATTCGTCTTCCTGATTTCCCTCTTCAGTAAACTCCTA
>NW_026868101.1:80962-167917 GCF_020745735.1 Hemiscyllium ocellatum | reverse complement strand
TACATTCTCATCTAAATTATAGATACATGTAATATATAGTGGTGCCAGCATCGCCCCGATGCATTCCATTAGTCCCAGCCTCCAGTCTGACAAGCATCCTTCCACTATTACTCTTTGCTTCGTGCCATCAAGCCAATTTGGTATCCAATCTGCAGGTCCTCCTCAATTTCATGCGATCTAACCTTCCAGAGCAGCGCACAATGTGGAAGCTTTAATGGCCTTACTTGAATCCATATAGATTACGCATACCACCCTGACCTCCTCAACGTTGCTGGTCACTTCGCCAAAGAATTCGAACAAATTTGTGAGCTATGGTGTCTGATGCACAAAGCCATGCTGACTTTGATGATAGACATTTGCCCGAAACGTTGATTTTTCCGTTCCTCGGATGCTGCTTGCTCTGCTGTGCTTTTCTAACACCACACCACTCTAATCTTGCTCCGAATCACACCCTGACATTCCTAATGCACGTATGTCTTATCTCTCAGAACCTTTTCAAGTAAGTTACCTCCTACAGATTTTTAGGTTTAGTGGTCCATAAGTTCGCAAGTGTTTTTCTTTGTATCCCTTCATGAGTAAGGGCACAGCATTCGCAACCCTCCAGTCCTCCGGGACCTCACCTGTTGGCCAGTGATGATGCAACCATATCAGCCAGAGCTCCCACAATTCCTTCTCTGACCTCCTGCAGTGTTCCTGAATGTATCTGGTCAGGACCAGGAGATTTATAGAAATAAGGCAAAGTCTGAATAATGCGTCTATTTATTTCAGTTATAAACACCAAAAATGGGGAAAGTGACACATTGATGTTTACATAACAAATTAGAAAACGTATTAGTCATAGGAAGTGGCTTCGGAAGAATTTCAGTCATTGTGGATACCTGAGAATTCTCAGAAATTCATGATGTAGAAACAAGGGCCATGAAATTAAAGGAAATCAAAAACAGAACATGAATGCCAGCACACAAGAACAAAAAATACTGCATAAATCTACAATCTTTTTTCAAAGGAAATAAAGTAAAAGCAAGATCAAATATGGAAATTGGTAATCGGAGAGGAGAGTTTACTGTGAAAAACAGGGAAATGGCCAAGAAAATAAAACAGCTACTTTGCATCAGTCTTCATGGAGGAAGATCCACAAATCACCAAGTAATACCCAGTGATCATGTCGGGCTTGTGCAACTGAAGACATACAGTCAACTTATATCAGTAACAAGGTGGTATTAGAGATTGTAACTGGATTGAGCATTGCTAAGTCTGACAAACCTGATGTACTTCATATTAAAATGTTAGACATAAATCGGCAATGGAAATATTAATTGCACTGTTGATGACTGTGTTTCATTTTCCTGTGCATTCTGCAGAACTAGAAGTCATTGTGGATAAATGGAAGTTAGCAAATGTGGTCCAAGCACTATAGATTAATGGAAGGAATCGAAGCATCTATGAAGGGAAGAAGACATAGTTTGGAGAACTGCCGAACAATTAACTTGGCATCTGCAAGTTGGAAACTGTTGGAATCTATTATACAGCATGTGATATTGGATATTTAGGAATTAATAGCAACAATGGACTGAAGGGACTACAACAGTTCTTATTTATATTTCACAATGGTTAAACATATTAATGGATCTGAACACTGTGTCGGGAAAACTGCATTGAGGAGATTTTCTCAATGAACTAGAATGGGGAAGGCTCAATGTGTTGAATGGCCTACTCCTTTCCCGATGTTTCCGTGCAGCCTGTGGGAAAGCTCTGGAATGTTGTCACAAGCTCTCAGATGTTAGGGAGGAGGACTCTGCAGTGTCAACAGGACTGTGATTCCCGTTCCCTTTTCTGATATCGAGGATGGTGCTGGGTATTCTGTCTGGTTTTATCCTTTAAGACCTTGGAGAAGTGAGGTACAATTGAGTGCCTTGCTTGGCCGTTTCAGTGACCATTGAAGGCTCTGTGTCTGGAGTTATGTTTAGCCCAGACCAGGAAAGCCCGGGAAATTCACTTCCTGAAAGTACGTGGGAAAAAGAAAATGGATGTTTGCAATCAACATTGGATGCAATGTCACTGTTGCCATCACCAGTTTCTAGATCATGATAGTTTTTTAATTTTTTTTGACCTCCACCAGCTGCCCAGAGCATTATCCTGCATTGGATTAGTAATCCAGTGACATTCCCACACCGCACCATGTCCACAAAGGAACATATCGGAAATCACACTGAGCGAGTTATTTCTGTACGGCTTGACAGCTCTGTCAAAATGAACTCCCACCAATGTGATTATCGTGAAGGCACTGAGGGAATGTTAAATGGTCAGAATGTAATTATTAATCTATTAGGTGACGGGACATAATTGAGTAATTTTCCACATTGCCGGGAGTTGTCAGAGTTGGAGCTGGAATGGAAAAGCTGCCCCAGGGACACGGCATGTTGTGCAGCACAAGTCTTCAGTACCATTGCGGGAATGGGGTCAGGGCCCATTGCCTTTGCCATATCTACGTGTCCAACTGTTTCTTCATGTCAAGTGCAGCGAATCGAGTTCGTTGAAGACTGGCATCTGTGATTCTGTGGGCATCATGACACGTGTGACGTGGATCATTGATTCAACGCCTCTGGCTAAGGACGGTGCAGATTCTACATGCTTGTCTTTTTCATTAATGTGCAGGGCTGTTCCATTACTTAAAATGGGGATATTTGTGGAGACCGTTCCTCTAATAAGTTGTGTAGTAGTACACCGACATTTATGTCTAGATGTGGCAGGACTGCAGAGCTTAGATCTGATCTGTTGGTCTTGGGATCATTTCGTTCTCTCTATCAGATGTTAGTTCTGCTGTGTGGAATGAAACAATTCAAGTGCAGTAGCTTTAAAGGTTTATCATCAGCTTTAGGTACACATGGTCCTGACCTTGGCATGTTCACTCACACACATCACTGAACCATCACTTGGCTTGGTGGTAATTGTAGACTGATGGAATATCCTGCGGAAAATGATAAGATTATGTTTGAATACAATCCTGCTTCTATTGCTGCTGTTGTCAACAGCATCACGTGATAGCCCAGTTTGAGCTGTAATATCTGCAATGCAATTCTACTGACTGTCCCCAGTTCATATCGAGACCCATTCACCCATCAGCTGTGAACTCAGTGACATCACCTGGTTCTGATGCGGTAATACTTCAATTTTTCAACTCTCATTCTGCTGAGGGCCTCTCCTGGGTGTCATGTTTCCAATTTGTTGCATTACTCAAACCCTTTAACATATTCATCTGAATCTTCTCCTTTATCTTAATGTCATCTTCTGCGGTTCAATTGAATGTGTTTCTCTCTGGTTTTCTCCCTGACCATGATGAAGAGCTCTGTGGTGTCAGTGATACCAGCCATATGCAGTTTCAGAGCCAAGAATGTGTGCACTTTGCATTATCGTTCAGTTCCCAGGGTCCGACGCTCCGTGTTGGACAGGGCGTTTAAGAAGCTTTCACAAATTGGAAACTTGTTCAAAAATTCCTGAAGAAACAAACCAGGTGTGCGGGTGTCTTTTGTCGTGAATGTAGAGTTAATCTTTTGGGTCCAGTGACCCTTTTACGAAGCTCTCAGTTTCTCCAGTAATTTTTGTGTTTTTAGTTCCAGTATCCTTCGCTATTTCTTTAATTGAACATTTGTGCTGTGCCTATTCGTTTCTGGAGAAACCCAGCAGGTCTGGCAGCATCTGCAGAGACAGAGAAACAGAGTTAGCCTTGCACGTCCGTGTATTTTGTTCAGAACTGAAGAAAAGTTGGAAACTGGCTTTTTAATCCCTTGCTGGAGTTGGGGAATGCATGAATTGGAAACGAAGGCATGGCATAAGATAACGGGCTATTAGCAGTTGTGAACGAGAAGATGATGCAAAATGGTTTTAAATTAACATGCGAATGGGGGAAAGGGGTTCTCTCTAACTGAGGGTAAAATAAAGAAAGCACAACCACACAAGGTCACCCGAAAGAACAGGAGAGAGAATGTTGACCATGTGGTATTGTGTAGATCTAGCAAGAGATAGGTTTTCAGTCTACAGATCATCACCTTCTTCACACTAAGGAATTCAGGTGCTTGACCTCTTATTGGCACTAGTAAGAGTTTCATGCTACCTTAGTTTTGTAACATAGAGTAAAACTAACAGTATGAAGTTTGGGCTGTTTTCTTTACCTGTCATCTTTATAATTCTTTCAAATTGGAAGTGCTTATTGTTAAATATTTTATCTTGAAGTTGTATCAGATGGAGTGTAGGAGGTTGAGGGGTGACATTCTCGAAGTTTATATGTCATGGGAGGCATGGATGGGGTGAATAGCCAAGGTCTTTTCTGCAGGATCAGGAGGTCAACATAGATGCATAGCTTTAAAGTAAAAGAGGGAAAACTTGAAAGGGACAAAGGGCAACTTTATTACACAGAGGGTGATGTAAGTATGGAATGAGCTGCCAGAGGAATAGTCATAGATGCAAGTACAGCTACAATATTTCAAAGACATTTGGACAAATATAAAAATGGGAAACGTTTAGAGGCATTTGGGCCAAGTGCAGGCAAATGAGACCCGTTTAGTTTAGAAAACCTGGCCAGCATGGACAAATTGGACCAAATGGTCTGTTTGTGCACAATATGACTGTATGAATCTAGAAAGCGAGGAAGATGTATGAAAAGATATGACGTAATAAATTAGCAAGAATTTTAAAAGCAAGCATCACGAGCTTTTCCGTCTGTATAAAGAAAAGCTTAAAAATGTGTTTGTGAGCTGAGGCAGAAGTGCAGTCAGGAAAGTACATTGAAGCCATATGGAGGGTGTTACTAGGGAACTGGCCACAAGGAACAGGCGATAAATTACACCAGTATTTTAAATCGTTCTACATGGGGAAAGTACAGTAAGCATTTAAATGGTATAAACAAAATGGTAATAGGAAGGAATTTCTTGAACTGTCTGGAACAAAAGTAGCAAGGTTTTAGACGAACAGATAAGAATAAGGATAGCAGGTCAGCAGTTAGTGTTAAAAGAAGTGGTCACAGAGTGACTAGCGGCACTGTGTCAAATATTCCATAACACTCTGGATTACAGGTTTGTTCCAGCGAAACTGGAGACCCTCCAATGCGGCGCCTGTCTTCAAGGAAGGAAAGAGACAGAAAGCAGGAACCATTTTGCCTAACCATTATTGCTGGGAATCTTCCAGAGCCTGTTGGTAAGGAAGGAATTGCAGAGCAGTTAGAAGAGCTAAAGCCAGAGTTGGCATGGTTTTGTGAAAGAAATGACTTTTGTAATGTAAAACCATGCATTTTTTTTCTCGAGATCCCTGAGAATGTCAAGATTAAGTCAGGCTGGAAAAGCACAACAGGTCAGGCAGCATTCAAGGAGCAGGAAAGTCAATGTTTCGCGCAAGAGACCTTCATCAGGAACTCCTGAGAATGTGACAAACAGCCTTGGTAAAGGGAACTAGTCAACATGAGGCTTTCCAGAGATTTGCCACAAGGTATCACAAAATAAATGTTCTGACACAAGACAGAGGCTTTTAGTTTGATGGAATGACGGTGGGTTAACACATAGAAATCGGAGAGTCAGGATTAATGGATCTTCGTGAGAAAGATGTATCTACTGGATTACCACAAATATCAGGCCAATGGCATCAGTTCTTAACAATCTACACTGATAGACTGACGGCGGGAGCTGAGTGCAATATACATCCGAGTTTCTGGATGACACTGAGAAGCAAGATTCAGGCGGTTATTTAATGGATAGGACTCCCAAAAAGGAGCAGTACAAAGGGAATGGAGTGTTCCTGTGCATGAAACGTAGCGTCAGCATGCTGATGTTGCAAGTAACTAGGTTGGTTCATGAGGCGAGTTCCTGGCATGAAAGGTTTGATTTGTTGAGTGCATCGAAAATGGTGAGGCGATTATTCATTACGGTTGAAATGCATAAGGGTGATATTCCTGAAATGTACAAGATACAGAGGGGCTTGACAAGGTAAATGCTGAGAAGTGTTTCCTCTGAGCCTCGAATTCAAGGAGATAGATACCGACTAGAGTTTCAATCTTCTCTCAGAAGTTAGTGAATGTCTGAAATTCCATATTCCAAAAGAGTTGTGGATACAACGAATTGCGTGGGAAAGTGGAGTTCAGACCTGGAGCCGATCAGCAATGTTCTTATAAAATGAACGTTCAGGCTTGAGGGGCCGACTCTTGTTCCTTTTTCTTGCATTCCCATGTTATGCTTTTGGAAAGTAACGGGTTATTTTCCTGGAAATCGTATTGTACAATGTTGCATTCAGGGAGAGCAGAAGATTTGTTTGAGTTAACCCTTGGTGGGGTATGGTATTCACTGTGAATCTGGGTCTGGAACATGACTCACGTATGGAGGAGAAGTTACAGAGAGGGGAAGCCTGGAAAGAAGGATTGAGGTTGGTGGTCACTTTTCTGACTCAGTCTGGATTTTCTAAGTACATTTCTGAAACTGCACCAAACCATTGGAGTGGTCTCGATCTGCCCCTGTGTAGCAGGTCCCAAGGGCTGAATGGAATATCAGAACACAGGGCTGAGGGACACAAGTGGGGAAGGTCTTGCCTCATCTCATTGTGTTCCCAGCTGCACTTTTCTCTCCATGCACCATTATCCCTGATTCACCTGGCTATAAACAATCAGACGAGGCCAGCCTTGCTTTAATATAATGATTCGACCATCCCAAACTTCTGAGAAAGAGAATTCCCACTTTAATGAAATCCACCTTTGAGAATTTCTCCTCAATCCGGTTCTGACTGAAGTTGGAGGGTCAACAGTTTCCTTTTCTAGTCCCATTCCTCCACTGCTCATAACACATTTTAAATGTAACCGATTATAATCGATGATATGACCGATTATAAAGGTTTCAGTCTGGGCCTGATTCAGTGACAGGAACAAGTCAGGCAGATTTCTTTCATCAGCCGCAGGTAACTAATAGGGCTAATGGAACAGTATGGTGGATTTGTGGTTAGCACTGCTGCCTTATATCAGCAAGGAGCTGAGCTCAATTCCAACCTCGGCCGAACCTCTATGTGGAGTTTGAACATTCTTCCCTTGTCTGTGTGGGTTTCTTCCAGTTCTCCAGTTTCCTCTCATATTCCAAAGATGTGCAACTTAGAGTGATTGGCCATGCGAAATTGCTCAGAGTGACCAGGAATGTGTAGTTAAGTGGGTTAGTCATGGGAAATGCAGGGTTACATGGATAGGGTAGGGGGACAGGTCTGTTTAGGATACTGTTCGGTGGATTTGTGTGGACTCGATGGGCAGAATGTCCTGCTTCCACACTCCAGGGGTTCTATGACAATGACTTCAAGTTTGGACTATGCAAAACCCAGTGGGTATCTAGTTGATCCATTCACCCCAAGGCATTGTATATTTCAATAAGATCAGCTCTCATACCAAGGGTAACCTGTTAAAGTCTCCATGTTGTCAGCACTTCATCCACCGAATAAGTGAAGGAAGCACCTCTGAACTGCTTCCAATATTATTATATTCTTTCTCAGATAAGGATTAAAAAATAAAACTAATCTCACACATCGTTGAGTCGGTTCATGTTCATTTTTTCAGGGTGAAGTGAGTCTTTGGAACACTCTTTCCTGCAGACCATTCGAGGCAGAGATATTGAATATTTTTGAGGCAGGTTCACAAGTCACAAAGGAGTCAAGGATTATCGAGGAGTGGGCAGCAATGTGCCATGTGGGAAAAATGTAGACAGTAGTACTGAATGACACGGCTCCCAGAATATCCCGGAATTAAACGAAATGATAACATCGATAAAATTTTAAGGGGTAGACAGATGGCAGAGATCTGAAAGGTCTGCTTTGCTGGGCTCTGAATCACAGTGGTAATCTAACCGACCTCACCACAGTCATTTACTTTACATTCAACACGAAATGAGCTACAGAATCCTTACTAATCCCGTTTTGTCAAATGGAAATGACAAAACACGGAAAGGATCGAGTAAGTCCCAACACGCAGGGCAACGTCAGAAACTTTCAGCATGCCTGAGTCTGAGCTGTAACCCCCTCTGCTCATTCGATAGACCCAGTTACTCACCAGGCCTTGGTCTCCGAGTTCACCAAGTTACGTGAAATGATTGAAGCCATGATTGAAGAAAAGTTCAGCAGGAAACTAGAACCGCTCTCAGCCGTGCTCCAAAAACATGACGAGCAAAGTGAAAACCTTGGAAAGAGAACAGATGAGGTCGAGCGCCAAACTGCAGGGGCAAGAGTCTGTGATCGATTCCTCTAAGAAGCGGATCCTCGCCCTTGGAAAACATATCCGTACCTTAACTAAACAAGGTGACGGCCACGAGAACTGGGCAGAATGAAAAATGTTCATATCATCGGTCTGCTGGAGACATAAGGTGTTCAGCCAGTGATTTTTTTTTCGAGAACTGGCTGCCGTGATTCATTCACTTCGAAGCTGAAGAGGGACGGGTGAAGAGTTTGACTGTTCATCGGGTTACGGCGCGCAGGTCAGACTCAGACTAACGCCCTCACCCTGTCCTTGTGCAATTACGTAGTTGCAGGGCATTCAAAGACTTATGGAAGCTTCCAGAACACAGGGAAAAGATCCGACAAGTGCTCCAATTATGTTCTTCCAGGTCTTTTCAGCGGCAGTGATTCAGAAAAGAAAATCTTTTGATGATATCAAGAGAAGACTAAGGGAACTTGAGATTCAGTTTTCCTTGTGGGCAGCACGGTGGCACAGTGGTTAGCACTGCTGCCTCACAGCGCCTGAGACGGGGGTTCATTTCCAAACTCAGGCGACTGACTGTGTGGAGTTTGCACGTTCTCCCCGTGTCTGCGTGGGTTTCCTCCGGGTGCTCCGGTTTCCTCCCACAGTCCAAAGATGTGCGGGTCAGGTGACTTGGCCATGCTAAATTGCCCGTAGTGTTAGGTACGGGGTAAATGTAGGTGTATGGGTGGGTTGCGCTTCGAAGGGTCGGTGTCAACTTGTTGGGCCGAAGGGCCTGTTTCCACACTGTAAGTAATCTAATCTAATCTTAATGAACCCAGCGGTGCTCCGTATGCTTCCAATAGATCCACGCACTGGTTAATCTTTCAGTAGATACATTGACTCTCCAGAGAACGCAAAAACTTTGTGGACACTATAAAGCAGGTTGGATTCTTTAATTATGAAGCTGATCGTGATGACTGAATGCCTACCTAAGGGCAGTTCAATCCCGATGTTTGTGATTAATTGCCCTGGATGCAGTATTGATAATGGGGCAGAAGGTAAAGAATCATGACGTGCAAATGTCCCCAGTGGGCGGCGGGTAAATGCCCCTCCTGAGTGCCATTGGCACTTTGTATCTTGTTTTGTTGTCTTTGTATGTATTTAGTTGTGGAACGTTTTGAGAGCTTGTGAGTTTTAGTAGCTTTAGTTAGTATGTTGTTTTAGGCTCTATGAGTGTTTTTTCATTGATGCTCAGCGATTTGTAATTTGAGTTCTTCCTCTCTGAAGTTCAAATGTTGTTCCAATGTGTTATGGTTAATGTCATGCTTAAATGGTGTACCTGGAGCATTAAGGGTAGCTAGTTAAGAGGAAAGGGTACTTTCTAGCCTTAAAATGGAGAGGGTGATATTGTCCTATTGCAGGAGTTGCATCTTGATGACAAGGAACATTTCACTTTACAGTAGGGTGGGTTTGATGGGGTTTATTTCTCGTCTTTTGATAATGGAGTAGGGGTGAAGCCATACTGGTGAGGAAGAATCTTCCATTTAAATCATTATGTTGTATTAGATCATAATCCTCAAAGATATATGGGGATGATAACTGAATTTTGAATGTTTATTGCCCCCTGACGCACAGCCTTAAATTCCTGATAGATGCATTTTCCAAATTAAGTAATCTTTCTTCGCAGCACATTATTGGAGGAGGAGATTTCAATTGTCATTTGCACCGACTGTGGACAGAATGGACAAAAGCCCCCAGTACCATCTTAACAATCTAAGCAATTTTTGTGTGAAACTGTGGCTGGAGGATGTTTGGAGGCAGATCCTCCTCATGTATAACGATTTTACTTTCTTCTTTAACCTGCAGAAAGGCCACACTAGGTTGATCTCTTCCTCATCTTGCGGCAATCTTCGATTCGTGGTGTTCTGTACAATTGGGAATATTGCCATTTCTGACCATGCAACAGTATACTTATTGGTTGAGGTTAAGGGCAATATAGCAGGTTCGAGACAAGGGAGAATGGATCCCTTTATTCTTAAGGATAGTAAGTTCATTGAGTATTTCTGTAATGAATTCAGATCTTTCTTACCCATTAATTCAGATTCAACCAGTAACCCATCCATTCTGTGGAAAATTGCTCAGGCTTATGCCAAAGGAATAATTATTTCTTAGGATGCGGCAGAAGTTGGAGCAGGAACGCTGGCTCCAGGCACGGTTGAAGGGAACCGAGAGGCCACACTGTGATAAACGCTCCGTGGCTAGGCTGCAGAGAATCACAACGCATTGGTCTGCAGTAAATTCTATGCTCACACAGACAGTCAAAAAGGAACTTACTTTTGCAAAATAAAGGCTGTTTGAGCATGGTGATAAGCCCGGGCAAACATTTAGCCTATCTTGTGAGTAAAAAGAGAGCCACAAAGCCATTACCTCAATTAGGGAAATTACTGGAACCCTTAGCTGCAATCCCATAAAGGTTAAAGCAGCATTTCCGAGGTTTTACTCCGACTTATATCAGACTGACCATTATGAGGATTTAGATGGAGTCTTTCTTCAAGAACTTGGATCTTCCAGGGGTAACCCCAATGAGTGTCTTGTCTGAATGCACCATTGCCAGTGCTGGAGAGTATAATGCAGCTTCAGGGCGGAAAGGCGCCCGGTCCTGACGGATTTCCAAGTGAATTTTATGTGGAATTTATAAACAGATTGTCAGGGCCGATGCTTACCATGTTAGTCACTCACACGGTCACGATTGAATCCCACCATCCTTAAGAGAGGTTCATGTCTCTCTTATTCTCAAGAAAACGAAGACACTGAAAGATTGTGCTTCTTAGAGGCCCAACTCATTTTTAAATGTTGACTTCAAAATCCTGTCTGACACCCTTACATTATGGCTTGAAAATGGGGATCCTTCCATTGTCAAACTGGACCACACCAGCTTATAAAGAGCTGCAGATACTCCAGCAATATTAGAAGATTACTCAATATGGTCCGAGCGTGTCCAGAACAAACTATATAGGTATTAGTGATCCCTTTAGACACAGAGAAGGCAGTTGATTGGGTTGAGTGGCTGCATGTCTTCTATACGTTAGAATGGTTTGGTCGAGGCAAAGATTTTATCAAGTAGGTGAGGGTCCTTGAAAGCGATCCTCTGTCCACGTTTCTCACCAATGTTGTGCGATCCTATAACATTAATATTCCAAGAGGCAGTCCAAGGTAGACACCTTTGCCCAGTGTTGTTTACGTTGGTAATTGAGCCACTGGTAAAGGCCATCTGCAGGGACCCCAACATATCTGCCACAGAAGTGGGAGAGAAGTCACGTTAATTCCATGAACGTCGGAGGACATGTCTCTGGGCGATCTTGGGGAAATACCTGATGTCGATGGAGAAACCTGGTTTCTTTTCCAATGATCCCGGGGGTATGGGGATATTCCCTATTTAGGTATATTCATTAATCCTATCTTTGAATTTATATTTAAGTGGAATTTGTCCATTTGTTTGACAAACTTAAACAAGACTTTCGAAGATGGGAGGCACTTCCAATATCCTGGCTAGGTCGGATAGCTCTTATTAACATGAATTCCCTCCCTTGTTTGCTATACCCCGTGTGAATGCTTTCTTTGATGTTTTCTGGACAGACATTTAGTAGACGTAATGGATAATTTAGCTCTTTGATTTGTCAGCATAAGCGACTCCTTATCAAGTTAACCAAATTACAAAAGACCGCACAGTTTGCGGGGAATAGATCTTCCAAATATTAAAAGCTATCAATTAAGCTCTTCTTTACCAGATGTTAGTGAGGCCTCGGCGTCGATCTGGTTAGATATTGAAGCTTCTCAGGCCAAGCACTCCCTTATTAGCCTGCTATTCATAGACAAAACAAGGACATTTATGAAGTATTGACATTTCCTAATGAGTATCAATATTTTTAAAACATTGAGGGCAATGTGTTGGATCGAAGGCAATATAGCCAAACCTCATTTCTTATCCCAAAACGTGGTGCAACGTGTTCCCGATGGGGGATACTGGATTCCATGCTTAAACTATGTGCAACTCCTCGGTGTATCTTGCTTTGATGATTTATCTGAGGGAGAAACAAGGATGTCCTTTGATCAAATAAGTCGTAACTATAGGCGACCGAGCAGAGATGTCTTCTGTTTTCTTTTTATCAGATCAGAGATGTTATTCAAAAAAGAACCACGCTTTTAACAGACCCGTACAGATCCGATACACAGAAGAGAGTACTTAGTGCTAAGAACACCCTCTCTGTCAGTGCCCTTTATCATTTGTTGGAGAGTGGCCACTCAGACAAGACTTTGTGCCTTTCTGAGGTCTGCAAAGAGATTTGGGCGTTCAGATCTCTTTGGACAGAGGGAGGATATTTATGAAAATGCAAGAAGGATTTCGATCTGTAAGAGTGTTCTTGCAATGTAGAACATAGAACATAGAAAGATACAGCGCAGTACAGGCCCTTCGGCCCTCGATGTTGCGCCGACCGAATCCTACCTAACCTACACTAGCCCAATAACTTCCAAATGCCTATCCAATGCCTGCTTAAATGACCATAAAGAAGGAGAGTTCACCACTGCTACTGGCAGGGCATTCCATGAACTCACAACCCGCTGTGTAAAGAATCTACCCCTAACATCTGTCCTATACATACCACCCCTTAATTTAAAGCTGTGTCCCCTAGTAACACCTGACTCCATTAGCGGTAAAAGGTTCTCAGTGTCGACCCTATCTAAACCCCTAATCATCTTATACACCTCTATCAAATCTCCCCTAAACCTTCTCTTCTCCAATGAGAACAGCCCCAAGTGCCTCAGCCTTTCCTCATAAGATTTTCCTACCATTCCAGGCAACATCCTGGTAAACCTCCTCTGCACTCGTTCCAATGCCTCCACATCCTTCCTAGAGTATGGCGACCAAAACTGCACACAATACTCCAGATGAGGCCGCACCAGAATCTTATACAGTTGCAACATGACCTCAGGACTCCGGAACTCAATTCCTCTACCAATAAAGCCCAGTACACACATATGCCTTCCTCACAGCACTATTTACCTGGGTGGCAACTTTCAGAGATCTGTGTATATGGACACCAAGATCCCTCTGCTCATCCACACTACCAAGTAGCCTACCATTAGCCCAGTAATCCATCATCTTGTTACTCCTACCAAAGTGAATGACTTCACACTTAGCTACATTGAATTCCATTTGCCACCTTTCTGCCCAGCTCTGCAACTTATCTATATCCCGCTGTAACCTACCACTTCCTTCCTCACTATCCACAACTCCACCGACTTTTGTGTCATCCGGAAACTTGCTTACCCAGCTTTCAAGCCCTTCCTCTAGATCATTTATAAAGATAACAAAAAGCAATGGTCCCAAAACAGATCGTGGTGGTACACCGCTAGTAACTGCACTCCAAGATGAACTTAGTCCATCAACTACTACCCTCTGTCTCCTTCCAGCCAGCCAATTCCTAATCCAAACCTCTAATGTATCCTCAATGCCATACCTCCGTAGTTTTAGCATTAGCCTACCATGGGGAACCTTATCGAACGCCTTACTAAAATCCATATACACAACATCTACTGCTTTACCCTCGTCCACTTCCTTAGTCACCTTCTCAAAGAACTCAATAAGGTTTGTGAGGCACGACCTGCCCTTCACAAAACCATGCTGGCTATCCTTGATCACGTTATTCCTATCCAGATGTTCATAAATCTTATCCCTTACCGTTCTCTCTAAGACTTTGCCCACCACTGAAGTCAGACTCACTGGCCTATAATTACTAGGGCTATCCCTACTCCCTTTCTTGAACAAGGGGACCACATTCGCTATCCTCCAGTCCTCTGGTACTATTCCCGTTGAACAATGACGACATAAAAATCCAGGCCAATGGCTCTGCTATCTCCTCCCTAGCTTCCCATAGGATCCTAGGGTAAATGCCATCAGGCCCAGGAGACTTATCTATTTTCATCCCTCCAATATTCCCAGAAACTCTTCCCTGCATATTTCCAGGCCATCCATTCTAATCATTTGTGACTCCATATTCACGTCAGCAATAGTGTCCTGTTCCTGAGTGAATACTGATGAAAAGTATTGATTTAGTGTCTCTCCAATCTCCTCCGCCTCCACACACAACTTCCCACTACTATCCTTGACTGGACCGATACCTACCCTAGTCATCCTTTTATTCCTGACGTACCTATAGAAAGCCTTTGGGTTTTCCCTAATCCTACCAGCTAAAGACTTTTCATGTCCCCTTCTCGCTTCTCTTAGCTCTCTCTTTAGATTCTTCCTGGCTACCTTATAACTCTCTATCGCCCCAACTGAACCTTCACGCCTCATCTTTACATATGCCGCCTTCTTCCCTTTCACAAGGGATTCCAATTCCTTACTAAATCACGGCTGCCTCACAAGGCCCTTTACACCATGCCTGACTGGTACATACTTATCGAGGACACGTAGTAGCTGCTCCTTGAACAATCCCCACATCTCATTAGTGTTCTTCTCTTGAAGCCTGTTTTTCCAATCCACACATCCTAAGTCATGCCTCACTGCATCATAATTTCCCTGCCCCCAGCTATAATTCTTGCCCTGCGGCGCACACTTATCCTCTCCATCACTAAAGTAAAAGTCACCGAGTTGTGGTCACTGTCCCCGAAGTGCTCACCTACCTCCAAGTCTAAGACCTGGCCTGGTTCATTACCTAGAACCAAATCCAGTATAGCCTCACCTCTTGTTGGCCTGTCTACATATTGTGTCTGGAAACCCTCCTGCACACATTGGACAAACACCGACCCATCTAATGAACTCGAGCTATAGCTCTCCCAGTCAATATCTGGGAAGTTAAAGTCCCCCATAACAACCACCCTGCTACCTTCACTCTTTTCCTGAATCATCCTCGCAATATTATCCTCTACTTCTCTCGGACTATTAGGAGGCCTGTAGAAAACACCTAACAGGGTGACCTCACCTTTCCTATTTCTAACCTCAGCCCAAACTACCTCAGATGGCAAGTCCTCTTCCATCGTCCATGTAGTTGAAGATTCTTCATAAAGTCGATCTGGCCCCAGATCCTCTCTCAAAATTCAAAATGGGAGTATGTCTCAAATACAGAATGACTATGGACACTCTTACTCATTGCTTGTTGACTTTGCACCAGCGCTATAGAAGTGGTGTGTTATGCAGAGCATCTTGGAGACCGAATTTAAGATGGATCTGGTTTCCCTTTTCGTGGGCCTGCCCAGTGTACCTTACTCCGTCGTGCATAGGAAAAAAAAATACTTCAATACCCTCATCTCTGCGTTCAGAAAAAAAGTCTGTTGTGTTTGGTGCCTGAAAACCCCCTGGGTCTGTTGCATTTTCGCAAGCTCGTCATGGAGCATCGGCCTTTGGACTTTTTTAAAGGTATGGTGCAACACAAAATAGAGCATTCTTATAAGACATGGCAGCCCTTTTTGAATTACCAAGATACAGGCTGATCTGCCACTCTAATAAGTACATTTACATAGGTATGACGATCTTGAACCAATGATTCTAATGTCCAAGCAGGAAGAATTACGGGCAAATGGACGTTTATTAGTTCATGCTCGTGTCGGTTGAGAGCCAAAGTTTTGTCACACTGAGTTGTATTATTCATTTGTTTTTATTTTTGTTTTTCTTCTGCCCGTTTATTTATCTTTTTGTTTTGCATGTACATGCACATGGGTGTAATTTTGTTCAATTTGCATTGTTATTTGAGTTGGGTACTTTTTGGTTCATTGTAGCTGTAAGACGATTTTCTCTCAATACCAATATTTTTGAAAACAATTAACATGTTATCCTGGATAGAATAGAGTCCCAAAGGACCACTTTCTCATTGGTGAGACCACAAATTGTGGTTTATCCTCAGGGTCATTACATCTCTGGTGACAGGGTAAGGTTGGGAGGACTTTCCCTTAATGGGAACCTCCGTCTGTTTGGGGAATTGAACCTGCGCTGTTAGACTTCCTCTGCATCACAAGCCAGCCATCCAGCCAATAGAGTGGGAGATTGCGTAACTGCTATAGACAGAAATAGCCAAACTCAAAGTAAAATATAAACTTTTATAAGAAGGTAAAAGGTACAATTCAGATGACGGTCAAGATAATGGCTGAGGATAAAAAGACTCTGGAAATTGTATTTTATAAGGAGGCAGGTACTTTCTTTGGTTGAATATAATAAGGTGACACAAGCTAAATAACCAGAATTACTAATTGTGATTAGATATCGATAACCGTAAAGTAAGAGTATATTTTTGATTGATCTGTGTGAAGCATGCTAAGCATCGCATGAAAGTAAAAATCTGATGGAGCATATTTTTTGGAGGGTCCATCCCCATGGGAAATGCCGCCCGAACACATGCGTGAAGAAACTCGTGGTAAAAATTGCTTGGGTAGAACGTGAATCTCAGGAGACAGTCAGATCGCCACCGATCTTATTAAATTGTACAGCATATTTGAAGGGATGAATGGCCTCATTATGGATTTAATTGCAAGTGATTATAAAAAAAACACGCTGTTCCTTCCCCTAATGTTTTACACAAAGAGACACTACAATTTTCCTGAAACTGGGAATTATTTGGAATATTATCTGGAACATGCCATAGTCAGCATTCTCCAGAGCATTCTGTAATCTGTGGGAGTGTTACAAAGGTAGGCAACAGAGGGGGAGAGATAGGGGGTGGGGATAGGTCCTGCATGCAGGAGTGAGAGTAATGGAACATGAGCCTTGTTGGGGATCGGTGTTATAACAGATTTACAGTAAGTGTGAGGGAGCAGAGAGAATAGAGTGACCCTTATGCTGACAAAATGGGGAATGATATTGATGCTTGTCGTGTGTTACTGAACATTCTTCAAGACCGCAGATACTGCACTGAGCTCGGTAGTGAGCTCAGACCAGACTTGGTGGGTCTGGTGGTGCCCTCTCTGGGAAGATACGTACTAACTCATCCACCAGGAAATCCGTGACCCTGTTGACAACCTGTGGTGCAATTGGCCTTAATCTGCCATGTTCTGGGTAAATTGTACAGGGCAGCTCCAAACTGAGGAAAGCTCAATCGTGTGTCCATTGTCCTTTTAAAGATGGCACCAGTTCCAGAAATCATGGAATATCCAGGGGCATACGAGCGCTGGTGAGTACCTCCAACCAAGACGGGTGGGAAAATCGGGCTGGCATTGAATGTGAGGGATACCATGGGGAAGGGTGGGTAGTTCATGAGGTGAGTTCTACAAGATAGCACAAGGAAATTAGCTCAGCCTCGTGCACACAATCCATCTGCCACACTCAATGAAAATCACACAAAGATGAATTATTGTTGGATTCAGCGCAATGAGTTGAAGACTCTGCTGACACCAAACCCAGATACAAAGCTGCAGAACAAATCTTCATCCAAAACTCTCCATCATCTGAACTCACACCTATTCCTGGTAATACTGGCATATTTTGCCAGATGGTATTGAAATGTGTATTTCAGCATTCTGAAACCTGTGATCACATCCAAACATGACATTGTTTCTCAATCTCACCTTCTTGGTCTCAAAACCACTTTCCTTTGCAGTCGTGCACAGAGACAGGCCATTCAGCCAAAACTGGTCTTTACTAACCAAAATGTCCGTCCACATTAAACCCATTTACCTGCATTTGGCCCATATCCTTCTCTGCCTTTCCAATTCATATATTGTACGAACAAAGTGCAGCGAGGTTTTGTGACATCCAGAAAGGTCTCAGGAAATATCTCACTAAATCAACCATTCATCTCACCCCAGCAATCAGATTACACGGAAACAATTTGACTGGACTTTATAAACAAGAAGTAGAAGCACATGCTGGTGGGAGATGTGTATGGAATTAAATACTGCAGGGGAAAAATTGTGTATGTTATAAACAGGAAATTAGATGCACACGCGTTTGCCGGCAAAACTCAACGGGTCTGGTACTATTTGAAGGATAAAGGTCGAAAGTTTGGCCCACGAATAGCACAGCAGGTCAGGGCACATCCAAGGGCAGGAAAGTCGATGTTTCCATCATAAGCCATTCATCAGGAATTCATTTCAGAATTCACTTTTTCCTAATCCTCTGTAGGAAAAGAGCGAGTCAACATTTTAATTTCGGGATTCTTCGTTTTGTTTTCAAACTCCCAGTATATGCAGCTCTTTGTTTTATTTTAGATCAGCAATTATCTTGAATGCTGCAGTATTAATGGACAACTTGATCTGGGAAGAAGGGGAAGGGGTGTGGGCAGAACAGCAGGCAATGTGTCAGTCACAGCTTAAGGCCCTGTCATTCAGAATGTGAAACCTGGGGTGGAGGTCAAGGAAAGCTTGTCAGAAACTCCGCACTGGAATTTGGCATCATTTGAACAGATGTGACGGATCCAGAGAATGTCGGAGGATGCAGTCTCGCTCGTTGCTGGTCATTGAATGGCACAGTGGTGAGCAATGCTCCCTTACAGCACCAATGACCTGGGTTCGATTCCAATCTTTGGTGACTGTCTGTGCGGTGTTTGCACCTTCTCGCTGTGTGTGCGTGAGCTTTCTCTGGATATTTGGCTTTCCTCTCACAGTCCAAAAATGTCCAGGTCAGCTTCAGTGACCTCACTGAATTGATCCACAGTATCCAGCGATGTGCAGGTTCAGTGAATTGTCTATGGGAAATGTAGAGTTACAGCGGTAACGTTTGGGTTTGTTGATTCAACTTGCAGCTTCATATCCTCGCCAACTGTGGGGAAATTCCATATAGAGAATTTGACATGAAAGTCAGACCTGGTACCTGGTGACTCCATCTCGCCGCTTGCTCCTGCAGGCTTTTATCCTGGACACCAAAGTTTCGGGGGACACTGCATGTACTACACACCCACCAATGCTGACTCTGACACATGGCAGCTTCACCATGCACTCCCAGCACATCTCCGAACCACTAACAATACGTCTTCTGTACTTCAATGCTGCAGCTCAGGCTGCACTGACAACTCTCATTGCAATGCTGCTAAAAGGACACTGTGCTCAGGGAGTTGGGCTGAGGCCAAAATGCGTAAAGAAGTATGGTGTACAGCAAATGAAACTGCATTTAGAAGTCTGTCAATTTATATAAATAAATTAGTGAAGCATATTCCCTATGGTGGGCGGCACGGTGGCACAGTGGCTAGCACTGCTGCCTCACAGCGACTGAGACCCGGCTTCAATTCCCGACTCAGGCGACTGACTGTGTGGAGTTTGCACGTTCTCCCCATGTCTGCGTGGGTTTCCTCTGGGTGCTCCGGTTTCCTCCCACAGTCCAAAGATGTGCGGGTCAGGTGAGTTGGCCATGCTAAATTGCCCGTAGTGTTAGGTAAGCGATAAATGTGGGGTAGGGTGGGTTGCGCTTCGAAGGGTCGGTGTGGACTTGTTGGGCCGAAGGGCCTGTTTCCACACTGTAAGTAATCTAATCTAATCTATGGAAGTTCCACAGTTGCCTTATTAGATCAGGGAGAGGAACATTCAGAGAAGTCCACACTTCCTGTCCATGTTCAGGGAGACTGTGCCCAATGACAGTCTGTTCGCGAGCGTTTGTTCCCGTGGAAGAGAGTTCAGCACAGGAAAAACATCTTGATTGTGATTGTTTTAGGGGGTGGAGGGTTTTTGAAGTGATGGTTACAGCAGAGTAAACGTACAACAGAGCAGAATCATGCAGCCTACGAAAAGAATTTTTTTTTTATTCTCCTCACAACTGACTTCACGGGAGCAACTGGTGATGGGAGATGTGACCAATAGCCAGCAATGTGAACATGTAGTCCAGTCCAGATATATTGTGGACGAATGTGCTGTATTGCTCTGACTGTGATTGATGTCAGTCTCCATGCAATGCATCTGTTTCACTGGAGGGTTTCCCGCTCCTATTAGTAAGAGGCTTCATTCAGTGTACTATCCCACTGTAGTAAAAGATGCATCAGCTCTAACAGTAACAGAGATCTGCAGCTGCATAGATCCGAATCTGAGAAAATTGACCGGAATATTACAACAATGGCGAGGAGGTTTTCCTTGTTCTTTTTAAAATCTCCCCCTCTTGGGGATTTCTAACATATCGGATATCAGCAGTGCTGATGATTATTCTGGGCGGGGTGGAGGGTGTGTTTCTCAACTATTCTCGCTATTGTTGGTGTTCTCTACCTCTGTCCATTCATTAATCCCATAAACAAGTTTGAACTTCGTTGCAATTTCTGTTATCGATATTTGACAGAGAAAGATACTATTGTCTTCAGTTTCAATTGCAGTCTCCATTCATTACTCATGAATTGCAGACCACTCCCTCACAAACATCTGCGAACAAAACTGTGCACAACCTCGAGATCCCTTTTTGCCCTGAACCGATTTATGTCTCCTGTTCTCTCTGTCACCAAACCTGTCCACTGCCAACTCCTAATATCCGCAATCTTCATCTCTGTGTCAGTGCTGTTGCTGAACAAACCATTGGCTGCACGTTGGTAAAACTCAGGCTTAATGTTTCAAGCTCTTTTCTGACCACTTTTCTGATTGCAAATATTTCAATCATAAAATTGTTCTTGTCTCGGAAGTTACTTCATGATTAGGACAATGTATGAATGTAAGAATGTCGATGGATGTAATTCAGAAGCTAAGCTTATTAAACGAAAGATTTTCTTTCAAGTGATTTGTTTCAAGTCCACCACAGAACTTGAATAAAAATGGTAAGAATTGGAAAAAAGTGAATTTCACGAAAAACAAACATAAAAGCAACATTTTTTTTTGTCTGAAAACCTTCATCTTTCACTGATCACCTTCGGTAAAGAAATCTAATGTTATTACCCGGTCTGGAGTAAGTGTGACTTGAGACCCATGGCAATCTGCTTAACATTAGATTGGCTTGTGGAATGGCCTCATAATCAGAGCAATTCGTGATGGTCACCAAATGCTGCCCTTGGCAGAGATGCCAACATCCCACGGATTAACAAAATTCAGGGTGAAATCAAATAAAGGAAGATGCTTAAAATGTGAAATTATGGACAGAAATGCAAAGAAATGAACAGAAAGTGCTAAGAAACTTTCCTGAACTGGAAGCAGCTGGAAAGGAGTGTGATTAGTACCGTTGACAGGGAACCAAAAGATATCCGAACAGGGTTTTCACTTTTACGAAGAAAGCCGAATGTTTCCCATATAAATTATTGCCACTGCACTTTACACCATATCAGCTTGCGAACAGTTTCGTAGGAACACTCTACTTACAAATACTGAGGGAAACCAGTATATATTTAAGATCATGTTTAAAGCGATTTAATTCCCTCTGTCTGTCCTCCCTAAGTGTGGTCATCTTCGTATATTCATTAATTAGATATGGGTATCTCTGACTGGTGCAGCATGGTTCGTTTTTCCAGTTGCCCTTGAGAAGATCTTGAGCCGCTGCAGTCCACGTGTTTGATCTGCTTTGGTTTCATTTACTTTAGTCAAATGCACAATGGAAAGGTTTGTTCTTATTGTAGTGCAGGCACCTGATAGTAAACAAGAAAACAGAGATCACGGGGTCCTTGGACAGAGTGAGGCATACAAGGTTACAGCTTCACAGGAGGTGTGCAAAGTAAGATCGACATTAGCAAGATTAATATTATTTAAAAAGTGAGAGATGTCAATTTGTCAGTTTAATAATAGTAGGGAAAGAAGTGTTCCTGAGCATGTTTTCAAACCTCTGTGTCTCCTCCCTGTTGGAAGAGGTTGTAGGTGATCATTACCAGTTTGGGAGAGAGATCTTTGATGTTGCCAGTCTTTCTGCGACAATGACAAGTATCAATGGACGGAAGGTTGTCTTCCGTGATGGTCTGGACTGTGCACACAACCGTCTGTAGTTTCTTATGGTCCTGGGCACAGCAGTTACCATGTCAGGTCATTGTGCACCCGAATAGAATGCTTTGAGCACCCTCCGCTTCCCTCGCCTCTCTCGCCCTCCGCTTCCCTCCCCTCTCTCGCCCTCTCCTCCCCTCGACCTCCCCTCCCCTCCTCTCGCCTTTCCTCCCCTCCCCTCCCCTCTCTCATCCACCCCTTCCCGCCGCTCTCTCGCCCTCCCCTCCCCTTCCCTCCCCTCTCTCGCCAGGTTTAATTGGAAGCGCACTAGCTTTCGGAGTGACGTTCCTTCATCAGGTGATAGTGGAGCGTATGGGACGAACCCCATGAAATATCAATAACAATCAAAAATTAAAGTTAGTCTAACACGCACACGAGCACAGTCTAATTAAATCATTTAGTCACATGCTATAATTAAATAGTACAGTAAAAGGAACACTTTCACAAGACTGTCACTGACTACAGCAGTGTACCTTTCACCACAGACTTTTCCAGAAAGTGCGCGGGGCTGACCGACCACGTGATGCAGACACGGGATTCCAGTTCTCCCCAAGATTCTTCCCCTGTTTGAAATGAAGTTCCTTCTAAATTTAGACTGCAGTTGAAAGTTTCAGGCTAAGGTTCAAGCTTGCAGATCTGATTACATTCCTGTTATAGCTGAACATATTGAGGGTGCATTTTAGAGACAGAGGATCGAGAGGCTGGGTTTTGCTGTTCAGCGGGTGCCAGTCAGATTCAGCGTTACTTGGGATGGGGATAGTTGTGGAGTCCTCTCCTCCACTAGGTTGTTTACTGGTCCATCGACATTCATGCCTGAATGTGGCAGGACTGCCTGTATATTGAATGGAGGAGCAAAATTAATTGACTGAAGGAATTAAGGCAGTTCTTATTTTATATTTCCCTATGTTTAAACCTACTAAGTGATATGAACACTGTCTGTGGAAGCTGTATTGAGGATGTTTTCTCTATGAACCAGAATGGGAAAGGCTCAATGTGTCTAATGGCCTCCTCCTTTCCCGATGTTTCTGTGCAGTCTGTAGAAAAGGCTCTGTAGCTGTTGTCACAAGCTCTCAAATATTAGGAAGGCAGCGACAAGACTGTGTTTCCGGTTCTCTTTTCCAAAACTAAACTTGTTGTCGGTTGTTCTATCTGGTTTTATCTTTTAAGACTCGGAGCAGTTTGATTTAATTGAGTGCCTTGTTTGGCCATTTCAGAGACCATTGAAAAGTTTATCACATGTCGGTGTGTCTGGAGTCACGTTTAGACTAGACGAGGAAAGCCCGGGAGATTCACTTCCTGAAAGTACTTTGGGGAAGCAAGTTGCTGTTTACAATGGACATTGGCTTCAAGGTCACTAGTGTGACACCAGATTTTACATCTCGATGTGTTATTAACTGTTTTTAACTTCCACCAGCTGACAGAGCATTAGCCTGGTCTGGATTAGTAATCCAGTGATATTTCCACAACAGCATCATCTCCACATGGGGCCCCATCGGAAACCACACTGAGCAGGTTATTTATTTATCGCTTGACAGCTCTGTCTAATAGAACTCCACCAATTTGACTATCGTAATGGCACTGAGGGCGTGGACAATGGTCAGATCGTACTTATTCTCTTCTTTGGGGTCTGGAGAGATTTGAGTAATTTTTCACATTACCAGGCAAATGTCAGAGTTGGAGCTGGAATGAAACAGCTTCCCAGGGACACGGCTTGTTGTGCAGCGCAAGTGTTCAGTCCTATTGCAGGAATGAGGTCAGGGCCCATTGACTTTGCCATATCTACTGTGTTCGGCTGTTTCTTCATGTCACGTGCAGGCAGTCGAATTGGTTGAAGACTGATCTGAAATTCTGTGGGCATCATGGCGAGGGTGAGGTGGATCATCGAATCAACGCTTCTGGCTGAGAATGGTCCAGATATTGCATACTTGTTTTTTACTTGAGAGGGGGATATTCGTGGAGTCCTCCACTCCACTAAGTTGTTTCCTGGTCCATCGACATTTATGCCTGAATGTGGCAGGACTGCAGAGTGCAGATCTGATCTGTTCGTTTTGCTATAACTTCTCTCTCTTGATCAAATGTTAGTTCTGCTGGTTAGAAAGTAACCGGTCAAGTACCATAGCTTTAATGGGCTGTCATCAGGGATAGGTACTCATGGTTCTGACCCTGGCATGTTCACCCACACTCTTCACTGAACCATACATCACCTTGATGGTAATGGTAGACTGATGGATTATCCCGGGAAACAAAAGTTACAGATTGTGATTGAATACAACACTGCTTCTGCTGCTGCTGTGGTCTCCAGCATCAGATGATAACCCAGTCTGAGCTGCAAAATCTGCAATTCAATTCTACTGACTGTCACCTCAGTTCACAACGAGACCCATTCACCCATCAGCCCTGTACTCAGTGACCTAATCTGGTTTCTGATGTGGTAACACTTCCATTTTCATATTCACATTCTGCTTAGGGTCTCTCCCACGTGCCGCGCCTCCAATTTGTTACATTAATAAAATAATATAACATATTCATCTGAATCGTTTCGTTTCCTATAATGCCTTCACCTGTGTTTGAAGTGAATGTGTTTCCCTCTGTTTCTCTCCCTGACCCTGATTAAGACCTTTGTCGGGTCAGTGAGGCCAGCTATATGCAGTTTCAGAGACAATGAATGTGTGCACATGGTGTGATTGTTCACTTCCCAGTGTGTGGTAACACGTGTTGTACAGGGCGTTTAGGTAGTTTTGACACACACCTTTGGAACTTGTTCAAAAAGAGAAATTGTTGAAGAAAATTAACAGGTCTGACAGCACCTTGTGGAGTGAAAGCAGAGTTAATCTTTCAAGTTCAGTGACCCTTCTATAAAGCTCTTAGAGTCTCCAGAAGTCTTTGCAATTTTATTTCCAATAACCATAGGTATTTGTTTAATTGAAAATCTGTGCTGTGCCTATTCATTTCTGGAGAAACTCAGCAGGTCTCGCAGCATCTGCAGATATTGAAAAACAGAGTTAGCGTTTCAAGTCCAATGTGACAGTTCTTCAGAAGTGAAAAATTGGAAAATTTTCTTTTTAATCCCTTAACAGAGTTGGGGGATGGGTGGCAGGGAAAAAAAGTGTGTGGCAAAAGGAAAACGGCTTTTAGCAGTGGTGAACCAGAAGATGATGCAAAAAGGATTGAAATTAAGATGTGAATGGGAGGAAAGGCATCTGTGTATTGAGTGCAAGATAAAGATGATCCAATCACACAAGGTCACAGGGAGACCAGGAAGGAGAATGATGACCATGTGGTATTATATAGATCTGGTCAGTGATACATTTTCACTCTAGAGATCATCACCCCCTTCAGACAAGGAATTCAGGTGTTTGCCTTCTTATTGGTGCTCGTAAGAGTTCCATGCTGTCTGAGTATTGCAACATGGAGAAAATAAATAACAGAATGAAGTTTGGGGCTGACTTTTGTTTAACTGTCATTTTTAATGTTGTTTCGAATTTGCAGTGCTTATTATTAAATCCCTGTTCTTGAAGTTAGAATCAGGTGGAGTGTAGGAGATTGAGGGATGACATTATAGAAGTTTATAAAATCATCGGAGGTCTGGATAGGGTGAATAACCAAGGTACTTCCTACAGGGTAGGGGAGTTCATAGTTATAAGTTAAAAGGGAGAAGATTTAAAGGGAGAAATGGCAGCTTTTTCACGCAGAGGTTGGTGTGTGCATGGAATGAGCTGCCAGAGGAAGTGTGGTATATGTAAGTACATCTACATTTGGACAAACATATAAATGGGAAATGTTTAGAGGCATGTGGGACAAATGCAAGCAGAGGTGTCTACGTTTGTTTGGAATACTTGGCCAGCATGGACAAGTTGGGCCAAGGTCTGTTTGTGCACGATATGGCTGTATGAATCCATAAACCGTGGAAAAGTGAAGAAAAGATATTATTTAAGTAAATTGGTAAGAAACATATAAACAAGCATCTCGAGCGTTTCCGAGTATTAATAAAGAAGTTCAAGATGAGTGTGTGACTTTTGGAGAAATGACGTCTGGAAAGTATGTTTAGGGTATTTGGAGGGTGCGACTGGGCAAGTGGTTACTGGGAACAGGCATATAATTTACACTAGTAGTTTGCAACATTCCCCACAGGGAAGGCACTGTCGGCATTTCAATGATATAAACAAAATGGTAATAGGAGGGAAATGTTTCTAACACAAGGAACCGGTTGTTAACAGACAGATAACACTAAGTGTAGACAGGTCAGCAGTCATTCATAGCTGGATTAAAATGACGTGTTCACAGAGTGACTGGTGGCACTGTAAAATATTCTATAATTCACTGAACTTTTCCAGCGAAACTGGAGACTCTGAGGTGGTGCTTGTCTTCAAGAAAGTACTGAGACAGAAAGCAGGAACCATTTAGCCTAACCACTATTGCTGGGAATCTGCGAGAGCCTGTTATTAAGGAAGGAATTGCAGGGCATTTAGAAAAGCTTCTCAAGAGTAGGCATGGTCTTGTGAAAGGGGAACAATATTTTGTCTGTAAAATCATGCAAACTTTTTCTGGAGATCCCTGAGAACGTAACAAGCAGACTTGGTAAAGGGGAACTATTAGATCCGAGGCTTTCCAGAGAGTTTCCACAAGGTATCACAAAATAAAAGTTCTTGCATAAGACAGGAGCTCACAGTATGATGGATACGGTATTAGCATGGGATGATGATTGATTAACACTTAGAAATCGGAGAGTCAGGAGTACTGGATCTTTATGATAAAATGTATCTACTGGTATACCACAAATATTAGTCCGATGCTATTGGATATTTACAATCTACACTGATAGCCTGACGGTGGGAGCTGAGTGCAATAGAACATCTGAGTTTGTGGATGACACTGAGAACTAAAAGGCAGGCCGTTATTAAACGAAAAGGACTCCCAAAAAGGGAACAGCGTGAAGGGATTAGCGTGTTCCTGTGTTTGAAAGATAAAGTCAGCTTGCTGATGCAGCAAGTAACTAGTTTGGTACATTCGGCGGGTTGCTGGGACGAAAGGGTTGAATTATTGAGAGCATCTAAAATGGTGAGATGATTACCATTGTGGTTGAAATGAATGAGGGTGATATCACTGAAATGTGCAAGATACAGAAGAGGCTTGACATGGTCGATTTTGGAAATATGGTTCCACACTAGGGCAGAGTCTCGAACTCAGGGACACAGATACAGAATAAGTGATATCGATTTCAAACTGAGATGCAAAAAAGTCTTCTTTCAGAAAGTAGTAAACGGCTGGAATTCCCTAAACCAGAGAGTTGTGGGGGCCGGGTCATTGAATGTGTTTACCGACAGGGTAGATTGGCTTTTGACACATCAACGAGGTGAGGGAAACAAGGGGTTAGCAGGATAATTGAGTTGAGCCATGGGGTGGATCAGCAATGTTCTTATTGAATGACAGGGCACACTTGAGGGGCCGAATAGCCTGCTCCTGATCCTATTTATTATGTTCCCATGTTATTCCTTTGAAAAATAACAGTTTGTCTTCCTGGAATGTATAATGTTGTAAAAATGGAGAGCAGAGGATTTGTCTGAGTTAACACTGGATAGGATATGGGGCTGTATTCACAGTGAATCTGGGTCTGTAACATGACTCACTTCTGGATCAGAAGAGGGAAAGATTGGAAAGAGAGATTGGCGTGGGGTCACTTCCTGTCCACACTGGATTTTCCAAGTACATTTCCGAAACTACACCTAACAATTGGAGTGGTCTTGGTCTGCCTCTGTGTGGCAGGTGCGAAGGGCTGAATGGAACATCAGAACACAGGATGGAGGGACACGAGGCGGCCATTCGGCCCTTTGACACAATTTCACCAGTAGATAAGATCGTGGCTCATCTCATTGTGGTCCCAGCTACACTTTTGTCTCCATGCACCATTATCTATGATTCACCTGGACGAAATATATACATATAAAGATTCATCCATCACAAACTGGTGGAGAGAATTCCCACTTGAATGAAATCCCACTTTGTGAATTTTCGTCATTCCTGTTCTGACTGAGGTTGCAGGGTGCCACTGTTTCCTTTTCTCGTCCCACTCCTCCACTGCTCACACCACATTTTAAATGTAACCAGCTTGGTGAAAAGGTCGATAATTAAGATCTCAGTCAGAGTCAGATTCAGTGATAGGAACAGGTCAGGCAGATTTCTTTAGTCAGCCACATGTATTAGAACTAACGGAGGAACATGGTAGACATGTGGTTCATACTGCTGACTAACATCATCAAGGAGCTGACCTCAATTCCAACCTCACACAACTCTCCGTGTGGAGTTTGACTATTCTCCCCATGTCTGTGTAGATGTCTTCCCCGTGCTCCAGTTTCCTCCCAAAATCCAAACATGTGCAGCTTAGGGTGGATTGGGCAGGCCAGATTGCCCATAGTGTCCAGGGATGTGTGGGTCAGTCATTGAAAATATAAGATTACATGTATCCATAAGAAGGGCTGTCCCGGCAGGCCCATTGTGTCAGCATGCTCCTGCCCCACTGTAATTATTTCCTCCTACTTTGATTCCATCCTTACTCCTCTGGTTCACCCCCTCCCCAACTATATCCAGGATTCCTCTGATGCCCTGCGAGACAATGATAGCTGTCAATTCGCACGCCCTAACCACCTTCTATTCACCATGGATCTGCAAACTCTTTACGCCACCATCCCACACCAAGTTGGCTTGAAAGCTCTTCGCTTCTTTCTCGAAAAGAGACCCAAAAAATTTCCACCCACTACCACTCTTCTCTGCCTGGCTGAACTTGTTCTCTCTCTCAACAAATTCTCCTTCAACTCATCACATCTTCTCCAAATCAATGGATACCCAAATGGGTCCTAACTATGCCTGCCTTTTCATGGGGTACGTGGAACATTTCTTGTTCCAGATCTACCCAGGTCCCCTCCTCAACTGCTTTACCGGTACATCGATGACTATTTCGGTGTGGCTTCATGATCTCGTCCTGACCTGTAAAAACCATAAACTTCGCTTCCAGTTTCCATCTCTCCATCACCTTCATCTGGTCCATCTCTGATACTTGCCTTACTTTCAGTGTCGTTTCTGTCCACATTTCCGACAATAGTCGATCCACTAATATCCATTACAAGCACACTGACTCCCACAGCTAGCTGGACTATAGCTCTTCTCACCCTACATCTTTTAAATACACAATTCCTTTCTCTCAGCGACTTCACGTCCGCCGCATTTGTTCCAATGAGGCCACTTTCCAAAATGGTGATCTTAATATTTGCTCTTTTTTCTCCAACCGTTGTTGACAGTGCTATCGACAGTGTGCAGTACATCTCCTACGCCAGGACCCTCACCCCCTCGCTCCCCTCCAAGAACAACGATAGCGTCCCTCTTGTTTTCACCTTTCACCCCAACAGCCCTCACATGCAAAGAATAATCCTTCGCCATTTTCACAAAATCGAGCACAACGCCATCAAACCATATCTTCCCTTCCCTCCCCTGTCTGCATTACACAGAGATCGTTCCCTCCGGGACAACCTAGTCCACTCTTCCATCGGACCTAACTCCTCTCCCATCACACACGACACCTTCCCATGCAATCGCAGAAGGTGCAACACCTTCCCCTTTACCTCTTTCATGCTCACCATCCAAGGCCCCAAATATTCATCGCAGATTAAGCAGCGTTTCACTTGTACCTCTTTCAATTTGGTCTATTGTATTCGTTGCTCCCAATGTGGTCTCCTCTATATCGGAGAGACAAAACGCCGATTGGGTGATCGCTTTGCTGAGCACCTTCGGTCTGTATGCAATCAGGTCCTGGACCTTCTTGCGGGTTGCCAATTCAGCACACAATCCTGCTCCCATGCCCCCATGTCTGACCTTGGCCTGATACAATGTTCCAGTGAAGCTTAACACAAACTGAAGGAATAGCATCTCATCTTACAGCCTGCTGCTCTCAACATTGGATTCAACAACTTCAGGTGATTATCCAGTCTCGACTCCTCTGTTTTCATTCTGCTCCATAATTTTATTTCATCTTTTTATTTTTTTCACTGTTCTTTCCCTCTTATTTCTTGGTTGTCTCTCTTTCTCTGTCTCCCCACTCTCTAATCACAATTTTCCACCCCTTTTCGCCCATTGCTACCCTTCTCCCGTGTTTTCCATTTTGCCTCTGCTTCACTCATTCCCCAATCCCGGACATATTTTGTCACATTGCCCTGACTTCATCCTTGGTCATTCATAGCTGCTAACCTCCCTATTATCTCTCTATGCACTGTCGTTATCACGTCGTTATTGCTACCTTTGCTTCTGGAGCCATGACTCACCTTCTCTTAGCCTTGTATAAATAACTCCCTATTTCTTCTTTTTTTTTTAGCTTTGACAAAAGGTCAGTTAGATTCGAAACGTCAGCTCTTCTCCCTCTTTAGTGATGCTGCCAGACCTGTTGAGATTTCCCAGCATTTCCTCTTTTGGTTTCTCTCCCTTCCTGGCTGTCTCCTGAAAAAGTATCCAGGTAACTAATCCAGACCTCCCTGATGTCTCACAATGTTTGAAGCTCAGACTCCAGCCTTTCAACTCTGACCTGGAGTTATTCCAGCAACCAACATTTCCTGCAGACATGGTCACATGAATCTACAACAGTGTCTACCAGCTCCCACATGATGCATACACAGCGCATCACTCGACACATCATTCTTACTTTATTTAGCTAGTTCTGATTTCTTTTTAAAAATTGACTGTTTTTCTATTTATGCTTATGCAAGTTGTAAACAATAAAGTCACAGAGTCAACTAAATGTACAACATGGAAATAGACTCTTTGTTCCAACTCATCCATGCTGATCAGATATCCCAACCGAATCTCGTCCCACCTGCCAGCACCCGGCCCATATCCCTCCACACCCTCCAGATACCATCGAAATGTTGCAGTTATACCAGCCTCCACCACTTCCACTGGCTGCTCATTCCATACACGTACCACCCTCTGCGTGAAAACGTTGCCCCGAGGTCTCTTTTTATATCTTTCCCCTCTCACCTTAAACCTACGCCCTCCAGTTCTGGATTGTCCACCTCAGGGAAATGATTTTGTCTATTTATCCAATCCGTTCCCCTTACAATTTTACAAACATTTATAATGTCGCTCAGTCTCTGACACTCCAGGGAAAACAGCCCGAGTCTTTCAACCTCTCCTTATAGCGCAAATCCTCCAAACCTGGCAACATCCTTGTAAATCTTTTCTGACTCGTTTCAAGTTTCACAACATCTTTCCGATAAGAAGGAGTCCCTAAATGCACGCAATATTCCACCGGTGGCCTAACCAATGTCCTATACAACCGCAACATGACCTCCCAACTCCTATATTCAATGCTCTGACCAATAAAGGAAAGCATACCAAACACTTCCTTCATTGTCCTATTTGCATTTGACTCCACTTTCAAGGAGATATGAACCTGCACTCCAAGGTCTTTTTATTCAGCAATACTCCCGAGGACCTTGCCATTAAGGAAATGTGTCCTGCCAAGATTTGCTTTCCCAAATGCAGCATCTCACATTTATCTAAATTAAAATCCACCTGCCACCTCTCATCCCATTGGTTCATTTGATCATGATCCTCTTGCAATCTGAGGTAACCTTCTCTGTCCACTACATTTTGTTGTCATCAGCAAACTTACTAACTGTATCTCTTATGCTCACATCCAAATGCCTTTACAAAATTCAATTTAATTCAGATTGGTTTTTAGCAGAGTCCATTTGAGTGAATCAACTCACAGACCTCCCTGGTCAAACCTGCTCATTATCTTCTGAAAGATTTCTGACAGAAATGTCACGCAGGACCGCTCCTTGATGAAACCATGCAGACTCAGCCCTATTTTACCATACACCTACAACTACTCTGCAGTCACATTATTAATAATAAACTCTAAAACCTACTAATGTCCGATGTCAGGCTAACTGGCCTATGATTTCTTGTCTTTTGCCTTCCTTCTTTCCTTGCACACAGATTTGAAATTGCACATTTTACAGTTCTCTGGGACTCTCGCTGACGACAGTTATATCTGAAAATTCACCACCAGAGCCTCCACAATTTCCTACGCTATTTCCTTCAGAACGTTGGGTTGTTATCCTGCAGCCTGTGTAAGTTATCAATCTTCAAACGTTGCAGCTTCCCCAGTACGTTCTCTCAGCGTCGATCACTACACTCAACTTTTGCCCTTGACCCTCTTGAAAGTTTGGAATGTTCCTAGAGTCTATCATTGTGACAACTGATGCAAAGAACCTGTTCAGTTCATCCTCCATTTCTTTGTCCTCCATTTCTCAGTAGCCAGCCTCATTTTCTTGTTCTCGAATGTTCACTTTTGCCTCTAGTCTTTTTATCTATCTTAGCAAAACCCCCGCAGTCTTCTGTTCTAGGGCGAGCTAGCTTACATGTTTCAGTTCACCACTTTATTGTTTTATTTAATTGTCCTCTGCTGTTATATAAAGGCTCCCCAGGCTTGCACAGACTGAGTGAGAGTATTCCAGTGAATTGACTGATGCAAGTAAGCATGTAAATATAATAAACGTGTTGTCCATCATTGGGTGGCACAGTTGCACAACACCGTGGCCTCAGAGTGCCAGGGACTTGGGTTCAATTCCAATCTGTGGCGTTTGTGCGATCTCCCCGTGTGTGCATTGGAAGCATTCACTTTGAATCCAGGTCTACAACATGACCAATAAATGGAACCAGGGGAACATCTGTAAAGAGAGAGGAGGGGACTATTTCACAATGACACCCACTCTTTTCGCAAGAACGTTTTCCAACCCACACCAAATCATGTCTGACTGTATTCGTGGGCTGAATGGTAACCACGGTTCCAGTACACCAGGCAGTAGGAGCAAGTGGTATCCAACTGCTCTCGAGTAGCAGATTGAGGGACTGAATGGAATGGGACAAAGTCGAACTGAGAAACTGGTGTGGGTCCCTGCCCCACCAGGAACTAAGATTGTGTCTGATCAGATTGCGGTTCCAGTCCCACATTCCCAACTGCAGATCATTATCTTTGAGTCACTTTCCCATCAAATATTCAACTAACACGTCTTTGAGTAAATGCAAACACAGAGGTACTACAAACCTGTGGGGCAGAGAATTCCCACTCAATGGCCTTTTGAGAATTCCTCCTTATCCCTGTTCCTACCAACGTTTGAGAGTCATTGTTTCTGTTTCTAGTCCAATTCCTCCAGAGGTCACGACAAATTATCAGTGCAACTAAGTGTGTGATATTGTAAATGATATCCGTCTCAGACTGGGTCGTGTGCAGCATTAGGGACAAAGTCAGATAGGTTTTCTTAAATTTTAAAATAATCTAATCTAAAACAAAAGCAACGTTACTCGAATTATGATGGATGCATAAATGATATACAATTTGGACTTGACAATATGTACATCAACATTTATTTTCTATAAATCTGAGACGTAGAAACATGCACAGAAAAACACACACCCGTACACCTAGACGCACACACACATACACACACACGTACACACACGTCTGAAGGCAGAACAGAAAAAAAATGATACTTTGCAGAATATTAGTTTGGAAGAGCTTTGTCCAAACAACTGTTAATTTCATGACAAAATTAAAATTGAAAATGTTTCAATTGTTATTCTGCCTCTGAAGCTATTCGGCCTCACAGAAGCTGCTAGCGCTGGGCTTTCTCCTGTAACAGTTGGATTTGGCTGAATCCCCTTTGCTGCAGTCAGTGGAGAGATCCCAATGAATCCTCAGCAGGAACCCTCAGAAAGTGCTAAAGATGTTTGATTGGTTTTCAGCTCTCATATGTTGCTGTCGAGAAGTACAAGTCGAGATAGAGCAATGATCGTTTGTTTCTATGACAGGTTACATTTTCTCCCTCTCTAATCAGAAACCTGCAATAATGTGACCTGAACACCAACCTGGACTATGTCAGGTCTGGTTGAACATTCCCCTGATGACATGGCTCCATCCCTGTTATCTGCTCCATTTTGAAATGATTTGTTATTTATAATTTGAAGGCATGTTTATATGTGTCTACCTAATGTTTGAACAAAAAAAAATTATGTCTTCTAAATCCCTGTATTAAAATGAGTATGTTGTTTTCTAAAACTAAATCCTTAGTTCTATTCTCTCATCCATTAGCTACGCACCAATAAACTGTCCTCACGCGCTTATATGATTCAATATGAACATCTCTCAATCTCAAGCGTGAAGTGTTCTGACCTTGTAGAGGCCATGAGGGGCATGGAGGCGGGGAACAGCCAAGATTATTTTCCAAGGCCGGAGGAGTCGAAACCAGAGGGTACAGATTAAAGGTGGGAAGGGCAAGATTATAAAGATACCGGAAGGGTTAATTTTTTATGCAGTGGGTAATGGAATGAGTTGGCAGCGTAAGTGGTGGAGGGTAGTACAATAACAACATTTAAGAGACAATGAATGGTGTATGAATAAGAAGGGTTTATAGCACTATAGTCTAATGTTGGCAAATGGTACTACATCAGAGTGGAATATCTAGTCGGTGCAGATCAGTCTATTTTCGTGCTGTATGACATATGATTCCATCTGGCCTTCATTCTAGCAAAGAGTAAAGTGAAACATCTGTAAAAAGCTTCTAAAACAATTGCATATGTTTCTTTCAGTTTAGGATTTCATTACTGCACACAATATATCCGATATAGTCTCAGCATTGTCTTGTACACATGCACTAAACATCCCAATGATTATACCAAATAGCCTTTGCATTAAGTAGCATCATTCGCTGCACTTTCCTAATCACTTGCGGAATCTGCTGACTAGCTTTATGTGGCTCATGTACCAGGACGTCCAAATCCCTCTGTATAATGAGCTCATCGATGTTTCTCCATTTAAACAGATTACTGTCATTTTATCTTTTTAACACAACACTGACTTCCGTTACACCACATTATACTGTTTTCTGCCAAAGATTTGCTCACTAACGTCCTCTGTCTGTATCCCATTGCAGAGCCTCCATGTCCAGTTAAATGACTATCTGGGTGAATGAGCTAATTGAGCTCCAAGCCAATCAGTCCTCTAATCCAAGTCATTGGTATAGATTGTAAATAGTTGATAATCTCACTCTGATCCCTGAGACACTCCACCAAGTTACAACTTTACAAACTGAAAATAACCATCTACCCCGAATGTTTAGACCCAGATAGTTAACCAGGTTTCCCCTGTTGCTGGGCAGAAGGCTGGAAAGGTTGGATGGCCTCATTTTACATTGTGCAATGTACTTATCGGGCTGCATGACTTCATATTCCTGCATAACTCCTTCGAGGGCAGAATGATCTCCTCCTGTCTCATTATCATGATGCCTACTCGCTGAATGAGATAGAACATAGAACATAGAAAAATAGAGCGCAGTACAGGCCCTTCAGCCCTCGATGTTGCGCCGACCAAAGCCTACCTAACCTACACTAGCCCAATAACCTCCACATGCTTATCCAATGCCCGCTTAAATGACCATAAAGAGGGAGAGTCCACCACTGCTCCTGGCAGGGCATTCCATGAACTCACAACCCGCTGAGTAAAGAATCTACCCCCTAACATCTGTCCTATACCTACCACCCCTTAATTTAAAGCTGTGTCTCCTAGTAACAGCTGACTCCATTAGCGGAAAAAGGTTCTCACTGTCAACCCTATCTACACCCCTAATCACCTTATACACCTCTACCAAATCTCCCCTAGACCTTCTTTTCTCCAATGAGAACAGCCCCAAGTGCCTCAGCCTTTCCTCATAAGATCTTGCTACCATGCAAGGCAACATCCTGGTAAACCTCCTCTGCACTCGTTCCAAATCCTGGACGTCCTTCCTATAGTATGGCGACCAAAACTGCACACAATACTCCAGATGAGGCCGCACCAGAGTCTTATACAACTGCAACATGACCTCAGGACTCCGGAACTCATTTCCTCCACCAATAAAGACCAGTACAACATACGCCTTCTTCACAGCACTATTTATCTGGGTGGAAACTTTCAGAGATCTGTGTACATGGACACCAAGATCCCTCTGCTCATCCACACTACCAAGTAGCCTACCATTAGCCCAGTAATCCATCTTCTTGTTACTCCTACCAAAGTGAATGACTTCACACTTAGCTACATTGAACTCCATTTGCCACTTTTCTGCCCAGCTCTGCAACTTATCTATATCCCGCTGTAACCTGCCACATTCTTCTTCGCTGTCCACAACTCCACCGACTTTCGTGTCATCCGCAAACTTGCTCACCCAGCTTTCAAGCCCCTCCTCTAGGTCATTTATAAAAATGACAAACAGCAATGGTCCCAAAACAGATCCTTGTGGAACACCGCTGGTAACTGCACTCCAAGAAGAACCTATACCATCAACTACTACCCTCTGTCTCCTTCCAGCCAGCCAATTCCTAATCCAAACCTCTAATGCACCCTCAATGCCATACCTCCGTAGTTTTTGCATTAGCCTACCATGGGTACCTTATCGAACGCCTTGCTAAAATCCATATACACCACATCTACTGCTTTACCCTCGTCCACGTCCTTGGTCACCTTCTCAAAGAACTTAATAAGGTTTGTGAGGCACGACCTGCCCTTCACAAAACCATGCTGACTATCCTTGATCACATTATTCCTATCCAGATGTTCATAACTCCTATCCCTTACAATTCTCTCTAAGACTTTGCCCACAACAGAAGTGAGACTCACTGGCCTATGGTTACTATGGCTATCCCTACTCCCCTTCTTGAACAAGGGGAACACATTCGCTACCCTCCAGTCTTCTGGCACTATTCAATGACAATGACGACATAAAAATCAAGGCCAATGGCTCCGCTATCTCCTCCCTAGCTTCTCAGAGGATCCTAGGATAAATGCCATCAGTCCCAGGGGCCTTACCTATTTTCATCCTTTCCAGTATTCTACAGACCTCTTCCCTACATACCTCAAGGTCATCCATTCTAATCACTTGTGACTCAATATTCACATCAGCAACAGTGTCCTGTTCCTGAGTGAATACTGACGAAAAGTATTGATTTAGTGTCTCTCCAATCTCCTCCGCCTCCACGCACAACTTCCCACTACTATCCTTGACTGGACCGATACCTATCCTAGTCATCTTTTTATTCCTGACATACCTATAGAAAGCCATTGGGTTTTCCCTAATCCTACTAACTAAGGACTTTTCATGTCCCCTTCTCCATGCTATTAGCTCTCTCTTCAGATCCTTCCTGGCTACCTTATAACTCTCAATCGCCCCAACTGAACCTTCACGTCTCATCTTTACATAGGCCACCCTCTTCCCTTTCACAAGGGATTCCAATTCCTTATTAAACCACGGCTCCCTCACAAGACCCTTTACTCCCTGCCTGACTGGTACATACTTATCAAGGACACGCATTAGCCGTTCCTTGAACAAAGTCCACATATCATTTGTGTTCTTCCCTTGAAGCCTATTTTTCCAATCCACGCATCCTAAGTCATGCCTCACCGCATCATAATTTCCCTGCCCTCAGCTACAACTCTTGCCCTGCAGTGCACACTTATCCCTCTCCATCACTAGAGTAAAAGTCACCGAGTTGTGGTCACTGTCCCCGAAGTGCTCGCCTACCTCCAAGTCTAACACCTGGCCTGGTTCATTATCTAGAACCAAATCCAGTATAGCCTCACCTCTTGTTGGCCTGTCCACATATTTTGTCAGGAAACCCTCCTGCACACTTTGGACAAACATCGACCCATCTAACGAACTCGAGCTATAGCTTTCCCAGTCAATATCTGTGAAGTTAAAGTCCCCCATAACAACCACCCTGCTACTTTCACTCTTCTCCTGAATCATCCTCGCAATACTTTCCTCTACTTCTCTCTGACTACTAGGAGGCCTGTAGAAAACTCCTAACAGAGTGACCTCACCGTTCCTACTTCTAACCTCAGCCCAAACTACCTCAGATGGCAAGTCTCCCTCCACTGTCCTTTCCACCACTGTAATACTATCCTTGACAAGCAATGCCACACCTTCCCCTCTTTTACCCCCATCTCTGACCTTGTTAAAACAATTTAACCCTGGAACCTGCAACAACCATTCCTGTCCCTGTTCTACCCACGTCTCTGTAATGGCCACAACATCGAAGTCCCAGGTACCAACCCACGCTGCAAGTTCACTTAGCTTATTTCTTATACTTCTGGCATTGAAGTATACACACTTCAAGTCACCTTCCTGTTTACAGGCACCCTCCTTCGAGATCGATGCCTTGTTCCTAACCTCCTTACACTCAAAGTCCTGTACCCTAAAGCGACAGTCCAGTTTCCCATGCCCCTGCAGAGTTAGTTTATCCTTCCCAAAGAGCACTAGCAAACCTCTCCCCAAGGATACCAGTGCCCCTCAGGTTCAGGTGTAGACCATCCTGTTTATAGAGGTCCCACTTTCTCGAGAAAGAGCCCCAGTTGTCCAGAAATCGGAATCCCTCCCTCCTGCACCATCCCTGTAGCCACGCATTTAACTGTTCTCTCTCCCTATTCCTCGACTCTCTATCACGTGGCACCGGTAACAAACCAGAGACAACAACTCTGTTCGTTCTAGCTCTGAGCTTCCAACCTAGCTCCCTGAAAGCCTGCCTGACATCCTCACCCCCTCTTCCTACCAATGTCGTTGGTTCCAACATGGACCACGATCTGGGGCTGCTCCCCCTCCCCCTTAAGGACCCGGAAAACACGATCAGAGACAGCACGTACCCTTGCACCTGGGAGGCAACATACCAATCGTGAGTCTCTGTCGCCCCCGCAAAACCGCCTATCTGTGCCCCTCACAGCTCTACCTTTCTCCACCCTTCCCTTCTGAGCAACGGGGACAGGCTCCGTGCCAGAGGCCTGAACCTCGTTGCTTACCCCTGGTAAATCATCCCCCCACAAGTATCCAAAACTGTATACTTGTTCTTGAGGGGAATGACCGCAGGGGGTCCCTGCACTGGCTGCTTCCTCCCACTCCCCCTCACTGTCACCCATCTCTCTATAACTTTCAGAGTAACTACTTCCCTAAAGCTCTGATCTATGACCACCTCTGCCTCCTGAATGATCCGCAGTTCATCCAACTCCAGCTCCAGTTCCCTAACACCGTCTTGGAGGAGCTGGAGATGGTTGACTTCTTGCAAGTGTAATCAGCAGGGACGCTAATGGCTTCCCTCACCTCGTACATGTTGCAAGAGGAACATTGCACTGCCTTCGCTGCCATCCCTCTAAAAGGTAAACTTTAAAAATACTAGATCTAAAGAAACAAAGAAGCAAAATGCAGCACTTACCTGCTTACCACAACGGGTCTTATTATTGGGTTAGAGGAGGAGGGCGGGTGGGAGGCTCTACCCTTGAAGTGCCTTGGGTTCTTCGCCTGCGCGCTTATATAAGAAAAAAAAGAGATGTTTCTTTACCCCTGTAACATTATGGAGTGCTTGAGAGAACAACATATGGGTTAGGAGCAACAGCTGGCCATTCAGCCCCTCGCACCTGCTGCACCATTCAGAATATGCATTGTTGACGTGGTTGTAACTAAACACCACTTTCCTGTCTGTTCCTAATAAACATGGTTATCTTGTTCATCAAAGATCTATGGAACTCAACCTTGAGTGTTTTCAGTAACCCAGTCTTCACTGTTCCTTGCGCACAAGAGCACCACAGATCACACAACTCGAAAGAGAAACAAATATCCCTGTCTCAGTCAGAAATAGGAATGCCCTTATTCTAAAAATGTGGTCCCCTCAAATCAATCACCACTATTTTGATATATAAGGAGTGGACAATCAGAAACAGGTATCAACCACCCAGCCCCTCAAACCTGTCCCCATTCCCATTAACTCTCCTAAGTCAAATACTTAGCCAATTCAGGCTCCACTGGCCTCGTGGAAAGACAATCCCAGGCACCACAAGATCAAATGAGCAATGAACCCTGCAGCAGAATTAGACCATTCAGCCCATCTTATCTGCCATGGCATTTGATCACGGCTAAAATATTTTTGAATCCCATTCTCCTGCCTACTCCGACTGACCATTGATAATTTATTTATTAAAAATTATATATCTCTTTATTAAGAACAGTGTGTGCCTGTATGTGGGGTAATGTTCGCGTGTTTGTGCGTAAATGTCCATATCTATGTGCGTATCTCTGTGTGCATGCGTTATGTGTGTTAGTATCAGTATTTCAGTTTGTGTGTACGTCTGTCTGAATCGCTGTGCAATGTTGTTTTTGAAGTAGATAGATTGAAATTGGAATCAAAGTCTCCCTCCTCCACTCTCTCTGTCTGTTCCTGTTGTTCATAGGTTTCATAGAATGTCTACAGTGTGGAAACAGGCCCTTTGACCCAACACATCCACACTGACCCTTCGAAGAGTAACACACCCAGACTCATTTCCAAACCATCCTATGTTTACCCTTGATTAATGCCCCTAACCGACACATCCATGAGCACTATGGACAATTTATCTTGGACAATTCACCTAATATCCACATTGTTGGACTGTGGGTGGAAACCAGAGCACCCGTGGAAATACAGGCAAACACGGTGAGAATGTGAAACTTCACACAGACTGTCGTCCGAGGGTGGAATCGAGTCTGGGTGACTGGCACCATGAGGCACCAGTGCAAACCACTGAGTTTTATGATTAGATTCTTACAATACCACTCACCCCTCCCCCCGCCCGCTGGCCTCCCCGCACCACTGCATCAGTGGCACAGTTTTTAACTCTGAGAAGATAATAAATCCTTTGCTGTGAATCTCTCAAATTGCATGACCGTTTGATTTTTCAAATAATATCTTTGGAAGCACAGAACAGTTTTGTCTGATACTAAGCAATGTTGTTCCTGCGTCATTACCAACACCACTGGTCCTTTTTCGGGACTTTTCAATACTTTCTCACATATCTTTTAAGCATTGAAAGTCACAGAATGAGAAATAAATTCAACTCATCCCCTGACAAAATGGTTCACTCAGGGGTGAGCATTTCCATTCTGACAGGCCCAAGTATATTTGCAAACCTCCAGCTACCAACATTGTGTGTGTTTGCTGGGGTGGCGGTGGTGGTTTGGTGGGGAGGTGTATGTGTTGAAGGTGCTGTCAGTTTGGATGGTGACGTGAGCTGCTGCCCTCTCTCCCACCCAGACTGCATCTACGAAGGTTATCACCCTCTGCCGCTGTTACTGCAGTAGGGTGTGGAGGCCTGTTGAGGGAGAGATTGTGTCATTTTAAACAAAGCAGACACTGTCAGACCTGCACCCATGTATAGATACTCACGGAGTCAAATGCAGATACACAGGTAAATTCGGCACGGGGGGTGGGGGTGGGGTTGGGGTTGTGGAGATGGATTTCGGGCACTCCACCACCCGGCTTCGCTCTTTCAATCCTATTCCGAGCTGTTTCTCCTGGAACAGGAGACGGTGTAGGTGGGGAGGTGGGGAGGGTGGGAGTTGGTGACGTGTCCAGAGGAAGTCAGTCAACACTGTTGTATCCATACGGCTCTAATAGTGAAGGAGCTGTGGTAGAGGAGAAAGAGAGTGAGAGAGAAAGAGCGGAAGGTGCTGCATGCTGTGTGTTGAGCCAGACCATGAGCGCTGGGTCTGGTGGTGGGGCCTCCTCTGGGAGGAGAATAGTCCCCCTCTGTACTAGACAATCCACCAGGACCTCCGTGCCCCTGTCGACAAATTGTGGTGTAATTGCTCCTTATCTGCCATGCTCAGAGTAAATTGTGCAAGGCAGCTCTAACCCGAGAAAGCTCAACCATGTGCCTATTGGACTTTTAAAGATGGCACCAGTGCCAAGGATCACGAAATACCAAACGGCTTGCGGGTGATGGTGAGTATCTCCAACGTTGATGGGTGGGAGAATCGGGCTTGCATTGAAGGAAAGGGACACCATGGGGTGGGGTGGGTAGCTAATGAGGTGAGTCCAATAAGATAGCACCAGGAAACTAGCTCAGCCTCGTGCAGACAATCCCTCTGTCACACTAAATGAAAATGCAACTGAAACAAATTATTGTTTAGTTCAACCCAATGAGTCGAAGACTCTGCTGACCCCAATCCCAGTGACAACCCTGCAGCTGCTTGACCAATGCACTCCATCACAGAGAAGGAGCTAAACGTCACCTTATCCTTGGGAAATAAGGCAGTGCGGAAGGGGTGGTTGAAATATCAGTGGGGGAGCACTTTATGGCAAGTCATCATAATTCTATCAGTTTTAAAATAGAAATGGAAAGGGATGAAGCAGGTCTAAAATTTAAAGTTCTAAATTGTTGAAAACCAAATTTGATGATATTAACTAAGAATTTTCCAAAGTCGATTGGGGCAGGTATCCGAAGAGAAGGGGGGTTAGTTGAGAAATGAGAAGCCTTCAAAAATGAGATGTCAGGCGTACAGAGACACTTTGTCCCGTTAGGGTGAAGGACAAAGCTGGTACGTGTAAGGAATGCTGGAGGATTGGAGAAATTGAGGTTCTGGTCACGGAAAAAGGGAAGCATACGTCAGGTATTGACAGCAGGAATTGAGTTTTTTTTCTTAATTCATTCATACAATGAGGGCGTCCCTGGCTAGTCAAGCATCTATTACCAATCCCTAATTTCCCAGAGGGCAGTTAGCAGTCAACCACATTGCTGTGAGTCTGGAGTCACTTGTAGGCCAGGCCAGATAAGAATGGCAGTTTGTTTCCTTAAAGCATATCAGTGAACTAGATGCATTTTTCCAATAATCGGAATGGTCATCATCAGCCTCTTAATTCCTGATTTAAAGTGAATCACGAGAAGAATCTGAACGCAACAAGAGTATAGTTAAGAGTGAAATTGGGAGCATAAAAATGGGACATGTGATAACTTTGGCAAATAGAGTTAAGGAGAATCCAAAGAATTTCTATAATTATGTCAAGGACAAAAGAGTAACTGTGGAGAGAATAGGACATCCTTAAAGATCAGCAAGGCTGCCCATGTGCAGGACCATAGGAAATGGGGGAGATACTGGACGAATATTTTGTTTCAGTATTTACTGTGCAGGAGGATATGGAAGCTAGAGAACTTGGGAAATAAGTAGTGATATCTAGGAAAGTGTCTGCAGTACAGAAGAGCTGCTGGAGGTCTTAAAACATGCAAAGGGAGGAAAATGTCTGGCTTTCATTGGATGTACGCTAGAACTCTGTGGGAAGCTATGGGAGTGATTGCTGGGCCTCTTGCTAACATCATTGGCCACAGGTAAAGTTCCGGAAGACTGGAGGTTGGGTATCTTGGTGCCACTACTTAAAGGATTGAGAAGGGTAATAAGGAAAAGCTAGTGACCCTGACGTCAGTGGTGGGTAAGTTGTTGGAAGGGATTATGAATCATCGGATTTTCAGGTATTTTGAAAGGTAACGAATGATTAGGGATAGTCAACATAACTTTGTGCAAGCAATATTGTGTCTCACTGACTTGACTGAGATTATTTTGACGAAGCGATTAAAAAGATTAATTAAGATAGAGTTTTGCACATTGTTGATATGGACTTCAGTAAGGCGTTGAATAACTTTGTGCCTGGTCATCTGTTTGACAAGGTTGGTTCATATGAAAGTCATTTGGATGCAAAACTAGCTCAAAGGTAGGAGGCAGAGGGTGGTGGTAGAGAGTTGAAATGTCCTGGAAAAGGTTTGCAATATTCCCCATGTTGTGCAGAAAGTCCAGTTTATGGAGTAATCCTCTAGCACGGCCTGCACAGCCTTCCATCTTAGCAGTTACCTTACCCAGTTTATGGTGTCTGGGCTGGTTCTCTGAAGCAGATTCAGAATTTGAGGCAATGGACCATTCCAGCAGATTTGGCAAAGTTTTTATTCTTTGTTTGCATTCTTGTGAATTGGCCCACTGTTGTCTCATTTATCCAGTTATTCCAATCTCCCATCTCCTTATCCATATTTTCAGCAAGTTATCAGTTAATAAGTTATTTGTTTTTTTTTCTGTATCTTTCCCTGGCCTTAGTTTTTGACTACCTCCTGTATCGATTGCTGTCATTGTGAAGCTCAGAAACAGTGAAATGGTGTGTGTCAGGCTGTTGTTCAATTCCCGATGCTTCCCATGTGGTTCTCCATGGACAGGGGTGTTCCAGCCGCTTTGACTCATGTGTTTGAAATCTTGGTATGCGCCTGCTCACGGAACACCTCTGTTTGTCTCTCAGTTGATCGTGCAGACGAGAAAATCCTGGAGACTAATTGTAAAGGAACAGGCACCTAACTTGAAGCTGAGGGGCTTCTGACTGACTCCTGTTATTGAAAAGTTAGTGGAGATGCTGGGGATGGTTTGCCGGAGGTTGTAATGTGAGCTGCCTCAGACATTCAGGGAGATCTTAGGATTTGCTGACCCAACTCTGGGTCATGGGGACTGTAGTTACTGGGTCTGTAACATGAATAACAAATGGAGCAGACGCTGCAGAGAAGTAAAGGTCTGAAACCACGCAGTGAGTGAGTGTGTGTGGAAAGGGATGTTCTGTATCTGTCCGTGTTTTTGCCTGGACAAGCACATACTCTCACTCTCCCCGTGACATACACTGATGCACACTCTCCATATCTGCTCCACACACATTCTACCTCTCCCTCTCTCACATGCACACACGCGCGCTCCATTCTTTCACACGCACGCATGCACACTCTCCCTCCCACACTTTGTAAATAAAACCAGTCTGACTCCAGGTGAAGATGCAGATAGCGTCCAAACAAGGTCTCACGCTTAGAATACATTGTCTGACCGCAAGTGTTACTTCATTTACTTGAAGGTATTTCCAGGACTGACTTGAAATAAATTCTGTGATTTGCATATTAATCAATCAAATTTTCTCATCCCTTACTATTAGAGACTGGTTTGATCCTGTATCTCACAAAATTATAACTTCTTGCCCTTCTCCCCCTGTTAGTTCTGAGTAACCGTTACTCACAGAATTGAATTCTTTATATATATCAGGTAATAAATCCACATCCAGCCCCTGCCGAGGCTGTGCACTTTCCTGCAGCTCCTCAGCTCGTGTTGGGGTCTCCTTTAAAACTTTCACTAATGCCACTGGCTTAGCTTCTTTTATCAAATCTTTTCCCACAGCGCCTTTCATAACGATCGGCACTGTGACCATAGGTATCCCTCCTTATGGCAGTGAAAACATCATTTTCCTAGTGCCATTCTGAAACCACCGACACTGTAATTTTCTGTGTCCCACTCCATTACAGTGAAAACACCTGAGACCTTTCAACTCCTTTCCACTCTCTTGGGCATCTTCTTTAACCTGTGGTAATCTCTTATTCTCTACTCTTTCTTTTATAGTGTAGCATCTCCCCTTCTCCCAAATTCTAACCCTCACAGGACGAAATTCTGGCTGGAAGCTTGTCTTGTGCAGCAACATGTATTCATCTGCTAATTCTGCTGCCCTTCTCAATTCCTGAACTTTCTGTTCCTCCAGATAAATTCTTACCATTTCTGGAAGTGAGTTTTTAAACTCCTCCAGTGGAATAATCTCCCTTAGCGCCTCCTCGGTCTTACCTATCTTTAAAGCCCGCACGCATCTATTAAAATGTCTACGTTTAATTCTTTCGAACTCAACATAAGGCTGACCTGGTTCCTTCCTTAATTTTCAGAACTGCTATCTATATGCTTCCAGTACCAATCCGTAAGCCCTTAAAATAGCTTGTTTGACCTCTTCATAATCTTCTGATCCCTCATCTGTCAGCGCAGAAAATACCTCACTAGCCCTGCCTACAAACTTAGTCTGAACAAGCATTACCCATAGATCCTTGGACCACTCCACCTGCCTAGCCAAATTTTCAAATGAAATAAAGAAGGCTTCAACACCTTTCTCATCAACACGTGGCAAATTTTCGACACAGTTGTATCGATAACTAACGCCCCTTTTAATATCCATCGTGTTAACTTGACTTTGCTGACTAAATCGCAATTTCTCAAGTTCGAATTCTCTCTCTTTGCTCAGCTAAGAAATTTCCATCTCTTTTTCTCTCTCTGTCTTCTCTGTTTGATCAGCTAAGACCCTTCTCTCTTTCTTCTGTCTCTTACTCTCTCCCTTTGTTTATCTTTAAGCTGCATTTTTTTCTATTGTAATTTAAGTTTTTTTTTGTAAATCCCCTGCACTTCTCTGTTTCTCTGACGCACTTTAGTGTTTCAGTAATTTCTTGACAATTTCTGTTTTACTCTTGTTTTTGATTAGACCCAAAGCTAAGTTCTTTGCTACTTCAGGAAGTTTGGCTTTTATCTTTCCTTCTAAACGCTCTCGGCAAATATGGGAATCATCTTCAAACCCCAGAACCTCTTTAACATTTTTAAGAGCCATTTCTCTCAGTTTTAACTTAACCAACCACAAGTCACTGAAATTTAACAAACCGTCTCACCGACGTTTTATTTAAAGCTATCGTACAATAACGTGCAAATAATTAAACCTACTGCGTGTATTTCACAGCCCAAACCTATTTAACACTGCCAAAATCTCAGACTGTATCTGTCTAAACCTATTCAAATCGCAAACGAAAGCCCACAAACTGTTAAAGTTCAGCTCATGCTGGAATCTGTTAAATTTGGAGAGGCAAAGATCTCTTTACAGAGCTCACTATTTAAAGTAGAACTAACAACTTGGTTAGTTAAGTCCAACAGAGAATATTAAAATGAACAACTAATTAGAACTCATTTCGTTAAACCTATTTTATACCTACCACACTACAATACTGGTCCGATAAAACAAAACACCATGAATAATATTTTCAAAAAATATATCCCACTTAAAAACCAGTCAGCTTTTTAAATTCTCCTTTGTAGATGTTGCTCTGTAGCGTTTTTTCTCTAGTACGGCTTCGATGTTCTGCTGTACAAACCTCTTATAGACAGGCACCTTTTATAAAGCTCTTCAGCTAGCATTCTATCTTTGTGGCTGTCCTTGGCAGTTTCCCCCCTAAATATTCAAAACGACCGGTTTTATACATCAAAACATTGGTTCATTTCATTGATTTTGAAGTCATAAAATACATTATATTTCAAACTCGATTGGATTTCAGTGCATTTGGGCATAATTTAAACTGACTGGCCCAATTTGAATTTGTTTTTGTTCGATGGCAACTCAGCATCACTGTTGATTTCACAGTCAAATTTTATACTTTAACACCTTTCAGAACAATATACACCTCTACACCTTCATAACAATATCTTTTGTTTTCTGTAAATTTGATGATCTTAGAAAGTTCACACAATAACATATTCTGTTACATAAAAAGACCCGTTTACTGTCATCCTTCCTTTAGCTAAATTTTTCTTTCCAGTTATGATTCTAGTTACTAACAATGTGACTGGCATTCTTCAACAAAGTAATACATTGTGTGTGTGTCTGTTTGCGTGTCTGTCTGTGTGTGCGTGTGTGTTTTGTGATTAATCCGCTATAATTAAACTGACATGAAAGAATGATATGCAATCACATTCCAATAAGAAGAAGTAAATGTGCAACATTTCCGAGCTTTCTGATATTAAAAAGGTGCAAAAATCTCCTTTATTCAGGATTGAAAAGTGAGCGCATGACTTTCATGTACAGGATGGAAGTAATTTAATGAACTTTTACTGGGACTATTGAAAAACCAAATATTTAGTTTTCTCCTGAAAGTTTAAATTCAGCATTTTTCAAGTCTGAGTTGCACATGTTCTTATCAATATGCAATCGTTATCAGTGACAAGAGCAGAAGTTTCTGGAAATGCCCAGTAGCTCTGGCAGTATCTGTTGTGAGAAAGCAGATTCTACATAAATTAGTGGAATAGGTCTGGGATGTTTACTTTTCGCCAATAGTGTTCAGCAATGTACCGGTTAGATGCATTAGTCGGGGTAAGTGCAGAGATACAGAGTAGGGGGATGGGTCTGGATACGTTATTCTTTGGAGGGTCAGCGTGGACATGCTGTGTGAAACGGCCTGCTTCCCCACCGTAGGGATTCTGTGATTCTATGGATTCTTCATACAAAGGGGGGTTAGTGACACCATCAAGAATGTCTCAAAGCATGTTCAGGGCATAGTGAACAGCCAGTGGTCGTGGTACACGTTGGTGCCAATGACATAGGTAAAATGAGTGAAAGGTCCTGCAAAAGAAAAGCTCAGGGAGCTCGGAGAGAGTTTAAAAGCAGGATCTCCAGGACTGTAACCTTGGGATTGCTCCCTGTGCCACCTGGAAGTGAGGCAAGGAAGAGGAAGATAGTCAAGTTGAATATGTGGTAAACCTTTTAACTAAATGTGTGCAGTATTTGGAGTAAAATGAATGAGCTGACACCTCAAACAAACGTAAATAAGTATGGCCTTGTGGAGATTACTGAAACGTGGTTACAGGAAGTTCAGGACTCGGGTGTTAAATTTCCAAGGAGACTCTATTCAGACAAGAAGGAACAGTAGTTGGAGTGTCTATATTGGTTAAGGATAATGTCAAGGCTGTATTAAAAAATGATACGAGCACGTGGGATGATAATGATTAATCATTCTGGTTCGAAATAATGCACATGGAAAGAAACCCATTGGTCGGAGCAATTCCAGCCCACAAGCTCCCACCCCGGCAACCTACTTTCAAAGTAGCGAATAGCATGAAGCAGGGAATATTGATGGCTTGAGACAAGGGAACAAGAGTAATCGTGGGTAATTTGAACTTTCATATTTACTGGAGTAATCAGAGAACGATTCACCGAATATATGAAGGATTATTTCTTCGAGTAAAATGTAATCTAATCAAACAGAGAACTGGCTTTGGTATTACGTAATGAGGAAGAGGTGATAAATCTTATTGTACTACTGGATTATTTTAGAAAGAGTGACCACAGCATGCTAGGGTTTCACATTCAGATTGAAACAGGAAAGACAGAATCACATATGAGAGGTTCACTGTAGGACAATGATAATTTTACTGGCCTGAGGAAGGGGTTGGCAAGAGTGGACTTGGCAAAACATTAAAGGGCAGGACAGTTGAAGAACAGTGGTAACTACTTAGGGAGATAATCAAACCCCTCAATTAAAGTTAATCCTGAGTGGAACAGGAATTGTAAAAAGGTGAAAAGTGATCCATGTCTTAACAAGGAAATCAATAATTACATGAAGGTGATAGCCTGGTTGTATCATCGCCGACTACTAATCCAGATAATGTTCTGGGGACAGGCTTCAAACGTCACCATGTTTGATGGTGGAAGATAAATTCAACATAAACCTGGAATTAAGAGTCTATCAACGATAATGAATCCACTGCTCATTGTTGGATACACCCATCTGTTTCATGAATCTCCTTTCGGGACAGAAACCACAATCCTTACCTGGTCTGAACTACATGTGACATCAAACCCACACAAATTTGGTTGACGTTTAACAGCCCTCTGGGCAATTAGGGACGGACAATGAGTGTTGTGTAACCCAGTGACGCCATCATCCTGTGAATAAATTAAAGAAAAAACGCTAACATTGTCAGCAAATGGTTAGTAAAAACAAAATCAAAATGGCTACGAAGGAAAACGAGCAGAAATCATAAGAATTGATAAAGGACATTTCTCCGAGTAGACAAAAAGGAAAAGAATGCTGTACCGAAATGTTGGTATTTTAGAGGATGACGGCAAGGTAATAATGGGGAACTCAGATTTGGCAGAGGCAAAACCAACATTTCCTATTTTCACTGTGAGAAGATAATTCCTTCCCAAAATGTACAACAATTGCAAAGGATCTTGATGGAAGTACAATGATGAGGAAGAAGATATTAAATACATTGATGGGAATAAAGTTAGGTGAGGCCCTCGGTCTGCATTCTATCAATTTAAAGGAGGTAACAACAGATGTACTGGATGCATTAGTCACGATTTTCAAAACATCCCTAGATTCTAGGACAGTGCCGAAGTATTGGAAAATTAATAATGTGGCACTAGCATTCAAAACAGGAGATAGGAAAACAAATCACAAACTATAGACAAATCAGTTTAACTTCTGTCGTGGGGAAGTTTCTTCAACAACCATAAAGTAGGAAATAACTGAACACTTGGAAAAACAAAAATCAATTTACCAGTGTCAGCAAGGTTGTGCTTGACAAATCTGTTGGAGTTCTTTAAGAATGTAACCAACAATGAGGATAATTGGAATGGAGTAACTGCTGTACATCAAAACTTCAGAAGGCACTTGACAAGATGGTGCATGAAGGACTGATCTAGAAGGTTAGATTCCGGGGCTTAAGTGTAGAGTATTGAATTGGATAGAGAATTGGCTGACTAATAGAAAACAAAGCATTGTTATAAATCGTCTTCTCTGGCGGAGTGAAACTACTGAGGTGCTGCAGTGTTCAGTTTTCGGACCTCAATTGTTTGCAATCTGCGCAAATGACCTGGAAGGAGAGACTGAGTGCAGTAACTAAATTCACAGATGGTATAAAACTAGCTGGTAAAACAGGCTGTAATGAAGAGCTAAAAAGTTTACAGATGAATATTGATAGGCTTGGGAAATGAGGCAGATTGCAATATCTGGCCGATGGTGTTTAGTGTGGATAAGTGTATATTTGAATTTCCTACCGCCAGTCTAAACATCTATGTTCTTGTGTTGCTCCATCTACAGTTCTTTGGATTTTATTCATCGTTGGTGGCTGAGGTAACAGGAATCGTGGGGTTTAGTTGAGGAAGATGCAGATTGCTCTGTGTGTGGGGAATATGACATTAATGTGGAGAAAATAACGCAGTCAGGCGTTGTTGATTACCACAGCAGGCCTGGCAACCAAATGGCCTATCCTAGTTTTTAATTAACCAAAACACACCGTTGCAGTAAGATAGACAATCCATAATTAATATGCCAATTTCATAATGAAGGGACAAATGTCCATATAGATTGGAAGTAAAGATTTGGCAAGTCCTTTTATATTTCATGGCTATTTGAAACTGCAATCTGAGAAGTGGGTGACGGGATAACAAAACACTTCAGCATTGTGGCAACTTTATAGTTTAGATATTGAGTAAAAATATTAAATTATCAACATTTTTGGAAAGTTTCCATTATCTCCGTCTTATGAACAACATTTTGAATGTTTCATGTGAGACTACAAGAATTGAAATGGTTAGAAAAGGAAAATGTGAAGAGGATATAAGTAATTTAAAGAGGTCTGGGCTTGTTAAGGGAACGGGTAAATATTGGATATTGGATAATAGTTGGAAAAATGTGCCTGTTTTTGTGAACGTTGGCGAGTTGAATGGAAAAACAATGTATTTTTCGAGAGGCAATATAAATCTTGAAATATTTTAAAACCAAACACGTTTAGAAATAGGAAAGTTTTTCTACAGTTTGCACATTAATGATGAGACCAGTTTCGCTTTATAGTTACAGTGTGTCTCTTCATTATTGAGCCTCGGAGTAAGGGGAAAAGCTGTTCTCTCTTCACCCTGTCCATACAACCTCCCCCCGCCCCCCACCCCATGCTGTTAAACACCTCCATCGGGAGCACACCTGATCCTTCTCTTTTTAAAAGTAAAATCAAATAAATCGAGCCTCCCTTCAGTTTGAGTACTCTCTTGTCGTGTTACTTCTGAAATGTGTCACAGTTATCAGTCTAAAATTTCATCAGCGATTGATCTGGCCATCTGAACAGTAGGTTTATACCTTCCTGCACCCTCACTCGTTCTTTCTTACTGTGAATCACCATCTCATCTTTGTGTCATCAACGACATTATTTATCATTTCCCCCAAACTCCATTCCTCCAATTCTTATCGTCATCTTTTTTGAAGTTCACTATTTAGCCTTGATGTTCTTCGTGTTCTCCAGATGTAGTTCACAGGAAAAGAATTGAGAATTCCATTCTCTTGTTTTTTTTTTCTATTTCGATGAATTTACAGCGTGATGCAGTTGAGTTTTCTTCTTATTTTGGACAAATTTTATTTTGGACATGGAGCTCAATTCCCCTTTCATACTAAACGCCTCTGTATATTTTATTCATAAGACTTGTAAGTAATTAATATTGGATTAGGTTTAGGTGGTTTTCACTGCAGCATTTATGTTTTATGTGGACCTGGATAATGTTCTTTCTATCGTTCCCTGCAACAGTCAGAGCTGAAGGAACTTTCCGTGTGTACGATGGACACAGATTCATAATTTTGTTTGAAAGAGCTAGAGAGGTGATGAGAAAGATTCAATTAACTTCTACAGATATAGCCTCATGGCAGGAGATCAAGTTATATCGTAAGTCACCTTGAATTGGAAACAAATTATTAAAACATATGCCCAATTTTCTTCATATTGTAAAAACAGGCCCAGAAAAATGTTCTTAGAGCAGCATAGATCTTACAGCTGCTCCTGGGATTGCAGGCAGTCAAATATTTCATGTAGCCTTTTTTGCAGTTAATATGGTTACCATAGATTACTAATTTAACGTTTTTTTCTATTGTGTTTTATTAGCATTCAGAAGCAAAAAATAAGCAAAACAATTCATTACTTTCTTTCAAACGAATATTTTTTTAAAAAAATATCTTTTTAAGGTGGTTTACAAACAAACAAAAGAAATGTCTATAACTATAGGCCGGTGAGTCTTACCTCTGTTGTGGGCAAAGTCTTAGAGAGAATTGTAAGGGATAGGATTTGTGGACATCTGGATAGGAATAATGTGATCAAGGATAGTCAACATGGTTTTGTGAAGGGCCAGTCGTGCCTCACAAACCTTACTGAATTCTTTGAGAAAGTGACTAAGGAGGTGGACGAGGCGAAAGCGGTTTTAATCAGTTTTTTTTAAACAAAGGAGTCGTCCCTTCATTCCGGAGAGTACTACACTTGCTCAGGTCCGGAGAAGACTTTTCTTTTCAGAATTTGTTGAAGGGGAATACTTTTATTGATTTAATTAGCTGAATGATTGATTTTATTTATGTTTTTGTGTGTTTGAAACGTATAAGTAAATATTTTTCCATTGTCTGTAGTTAATGAAAGGTAACATAATGTGTAGTAAAAGGAAATCCTGCTTTTAAGGTCACATTGAAGGGACAGAGAGGATGGCTGGTAGATTGTTTTTAAAAATCCAGCAAATCAGTGAGATAGATTTATGTCAGTCAGAAAAGATAGGAATATAGTTCAAAATTCTCTTGTGGCTATACCTCTGTCAAATGATTTTCAGTTTTTAGAACTGCTGAAGGGAATTGTGTCTCTGAGGAAAATGGAAGTGTCATCAGTTATTGGACACTTGTACTGATTCTTATGTTCAGCAGCGTTTGACAAGATTTAGTAGAATTATTGCTACAGTGAGCTCTTCTGTCAGGGGCATCAACAGGAGATTCTAAGGCAGTGACCATAGATTTAGAATGGTTTGTTTCTTTCCCTGTGCTAGGATTAAGAACGTCTCTAAACTTTTCAAGCACATTGTTAAAGGTGAAATTGAGTAGCCAGAAATTATTGCACATAGTGATAGGAATGATATTTTAGGGAAAGGTTAAAGCAGTACAGAATGAATTTAAGAGGGGAGGTCGAAGATTAAAAATAAAACCTTAGAAGTAGTTATTTCTGATTTACTCCCAATGCCAACCCCATCCGGCAAGGAACATAAGGTTAACCGAGATAAATCAATGGCTGAAGAACTATTATGTCGATGAGGGATTTCAATTTTTGGGAAATAGGGATCTATTTTAGAATAGAAAAGACCTGTTCAGAAAGGAATGGTCTAATCTAAACTGGAAAGCAACCAATATCTTCGCAGAGAGATTTGCTCATTCTATGTAGGGAGACTTTATATGGATATAGACAGCAAGGGGGATATTCCAAGTAGCATAACAAATTTTAGTATGGATGGAGAAGTTTATGAATGTGAGGCTAGCATGTCAATTAGAAAAGAAAGACGAGAGAGTCAAGAGTATACAGTAATTGTGAAACACTCAATTGCATTTATTTACATGTCAGGGGTCTTACAGGGAAGGCTGATGAATTCAGAACGTGTTTAAGAACATGGGACTGGGACATCATATTTATTACAGAAAGTTGGTTGAGAGATGTTCAATTCGAGAGTGTAGTGCTGGGAAAGCAAAGCAGGACAGGCAGCACGTGAGAAGCAGGAAAATCAACACTTTGGCAAAAGTCCCTCATCAGGAATAAGCCGATTAAGGACTTTTGCCTGAAACGGCGATTTTCCTGCTTCTCAGATGCTGCCTGACCTGCTTAATTTTCCAGCCCCACATTCTCGACTCCAATCTCCAGCATCTGAAGTCCTCACTTTCTCCTGAGAGATGTTCAAAACTGACAATTCAATGTTCCAGGTGTTAAGTGTCACAGAAAGGATAGAAAAATCATGCAGTTGGCTTTGAGGGGAGTTCCGCCCTTTTTGATTAAGGAATAAATTAATGCTGCAACTGAGAAAGATATTTCTGAAAATACATCTAGTTAAAACATGCAGGTAGCATTAAAAATAAGAACGCAAAGATCTGCTTGAAGAGATTGCACTAAATGCGCATTTGTGACAAATCATCCAGTGAAAATATATTGGTAGAAATTCAAAATAAGAAAAGAAAAAAAATAAGAACGCAAAGATCTGCTTGAAGAGATTGCACTAAATGCGCATTTGTGACAAATCATCCAGTGAAAATATATTGGTAGAAATTCAAAATAAGAAAAGAAAAAAAATAAGAACGCAAAGATCTGCTTGAAGAGATTGCACTAAATGCGCATTTGTGACAAATCATCCAGTGAAAATATATTGGTAGAAATTCAAAATAAGAAAAGAAAGAGCACGGCAATGGTATTGTACCGAATGCTCTCCAACAGTAAGAAAGAAATTGAGAAACAAACATGTAGGGAGATCTCGGATATATGTAAGCTTAATAAGGTTGTTGTAATGGCGGATTTTAATTTTCATAAAATTGATTTGGACTACCACTGTATTATATGGTTGGATGGTGACACATTTTTCAAATGTGTTCACGAAAATTTTCCTCATCAATATGTAGATGATCCCCAGGAGATGGGGAATAAAAGCCCATTCCTGATTCACTAGACAGCAACAAACAAACAAAATAGAGTGCACCTCATATTCATCCAGCTTGAACGCGATTTGTCCAATGTGCCACCAGTTTTGGTGTCATCTGCAAACTTACTAACCTTACCTTCGTTATTCTCACGCAAATCATGTACATAAATGACAAACAATGAACACCTAGAACCTACCACTGTGGAACACTGCTGGGCACAAGCCTTCAGCCCGAAACATAAACGCCCACCATTACTCTCTGTCTCCTGCTATTGCACCAATTGAAATTGCTGGAGAGAAACCCCACAGATCTGGCAGTATCAGGGCAGAGAAAAGCGGAATTAACTTTTTTTGAGTCCAAAATGACTTGTTCAGTAAATGTTCATATAAGACTGGATATGTAAACTTTGTGTCTCTGCCCAGATCCTGTGTCATCTATTGCATTTCTCCATCATTTTTCATTTGTATTTCAGATTTCCACTAACTCTAATATTTTTCTTCTTTTTTATTGGTCTAGATGCTGAACCCGGTTATATTTGGACAATATGTTCCATTCCTCTTCCCATTACTTGTGCCAGTGACGCATGTATTACACTAGATTCTGATTCTTCTTTAAGTTCCGCAAATAAATGCGTGGATCCCATGAAATTGATTTTGATTTAAAAGGCTTTTTAGAGACAGCTACACTCGAAGGAAAAAGAGGTATAGTTCATTAATTATGATATTTTGCGTTTTATGATTCACATTGTCTCCTCAGTCGCTGACTATTTTCAATATTTTTCTCTGAATAGTTGGACATTGGTGAGGGCACTCTTGGAGTATGGCGTGCATTTCCCGGCTCCTTCCTATCATAAATTTTCCCTGAAGCGTCATAGGCTGAGGGGTGAACATATAGAGTTTTTTTTAAAATGATGAGGGGAATGGATAGGATGTATAGTCAAAGTGTTTCCCCTGGGGTCGGGAGTCCAGAACTAGATGGCATAGGTTTAGGGTGAGAGGGGAAAGATATAAAAGAGACCTGAGGAGCAACTTTTTGGTGCAGAGGGTGGTACATGCATGGAATGAGCTGCCAGAGGATGTGCTGGAGGCTGGTACAATTGCAACACTTAAGAGTCATTTGGATGTGTATATGAATAGGAAGAGTTTGGAGGGATATGGGCCGGGTGTTGGCAGGTGGGACTAGAGTGGGTTGCGATATCTGGTCGGCATGGACGGGTTGGACCGAAGGGTCTTTTTCCATGCTGTACATCTCTATGACTCTATGGTTGTCATGCAGCTCATCATCTATGTACCAGCTCGGTATGAGCTGTATCCTCACCCTAACTCTGCTGCAACTCACTGTAACTCATTACAGTTTGCTATCTATGTCTGTTTTTATTTCTGAATATCCCGTCCAGATATAAACAATCTTAACAACCTGTATAACCTGTGATTAAACAGGATCTATATAAAATATAATTCTGTACATCGCATTTAAAGATGACCTGTTCTGTTCACTTTGTCATTCAGCATTCCATGTACCAAAGGTCATCTGTTCTGTTGCTCTGCATTTCATTTCATTCCATTTGTCACAAATAGTGATGGTTGAAGACTCGTGACTGGGAGTTACTCTACTCCCTTCAGGGCTCTTCATCCTCTGGCCCCAGTCCTTACTGTCTCATAGCCAATATAACATTCATTCCTTCTCAGACACATTAATTCATGACATTTAATGAACAAGGTTTTGGTACCTTGTTATGGAGCAGGCCCGACGCCTCAAAACATTTTTAAGCAAATACCCCAGACCGCAATATTGTTGTTTGTTGAAGGTAAGTGTATGGTGGATATTCCCAGACTGAATTAGCTGGTCCGACTGTCGACGTTTAAACAAACAGAATTTAATTATAAAAGTAAGGAATAAGACACAACGAACTGAAAACACAGTCCCTGAAAAATTCATCCTATCCGAACTTGACAGGCTGACACAACTTAATGATGTTGTTCCACATTACTTGCAATAACCACAGTAAACAAACCCCTGAGCACAAAAAGTAAAACATACATAGAAAAAGCTTACAAAGATTACAAAGTCAGAGGGCGAAGGAGGAGAGCGTCTAGTTTAAATCATGATCCTAACTCAACTAACCTTCGAACTGTACTGACCTGTGCAGCTGCAGAACTGGCCACATCCCCTTGATTACACAAGTTTTTTTTTTCTTCTTGGAGACATGAAAGCCTTTTCTCCGAGGTATTATTTGTTAGGTAAAAACCAAAGCACCCTAATGAAGCATTCAAAATTGAGAAATGTTGGAACGTTGGGATGGTTAGAAAATCTCTGAAAACAGTTCAAGAACAACATAATCTTGTAAAGTGAATACCTTTGTGACAACTCCCCTGATATATAACTGAATCATCAATCTACAAAGATGTCTTCAGGTTTCAACTTCCCCCCTCCCCCCCCCCCCCCCACACCCACAACAAAAAAGGAAATTGTGGTTAGTTCATTGAAATACGGATGTACATACATTTACTATAAACATGCAAAAATGCACAACTCCATCCGGATTCAGTGTGTGGTTATCCTATCACTGAGTGCCTCAATCTGTCATTCAAGTATTGACAATACATCAACAATCATGTTTTCAAGACTTGCCACATGCACAATTTTCTAATTGAATGGCTGCACCAACAGACTCCAGCACAGCAGTCTCACATCTTTGTCCTTAAATTTCTCCAAAAACGTCAATGGTTTATGATCAATGTAAATGGTTGTCTCAGATGTGTTGCTGCCAATATAAATACTGAAACGTTATAGTGCCAACACAAAGCTCACAGTCACTTTCTCAACTGTTGAATATTTCTACCATTGAGCATTCAACTTCTCGGAGAAATACTTATAGGTCTTTCTGTCTTCTCGTCGTTTTCCTGCAGGAGCCCAGCACCGACACCCACATCACTCACATTTAAAGCCACCTTAAATGGTTTTGCATAATCAGGTGTGGCTGATAGTGGGGCAGTGGTTAATACATATTTCATGCCGTCAAATGACTTTTGACAGTCCTCTGTCCACTGACACCTCTCGTCTTTCTTCAAAAATTCAGTGAGTGGAGCAGTCACATTGCGAAAATGAGGCACAAACCTGCGATAAAATCTATGCAATTCCAGGAACCATGGTACTGCTCCTTTTGCCAACGGTATGGGAAATACCCCAATTGCTTTCACTTTTACCTCCCATGACACCGTTTATCTATGTCCAATAACATGAACCAGGAAGGTGATTTGTGCTTTGGCAAATTCAATTTTTGCCAGGTTTACCACCAAGTCTGCCTTCCGAAGCCAATCAAACAAATCCGGTAAATGCTGTAATTGTTCCTTCCACGACTGACTAAAATTCACCAGGTCATCAATGCACACTATACATTGGATAATCTGGTAACTTATCGGTTAGCCTCTGAAATGTGGCCAGCACGTTTTTCATACCAAATGTATGTTGCTTGTCCCACATTTTCAACACAGTCTTCCAATCGGAACTGGGCATAGATCAATCTTTTTAACTGCATTGACTTTACGGTAGTCCACACATAACTGCTGGGTACAATTTGGCTTTGGCACCATGAGTTCCAGTCACTGTAACGCACGTTGATCATGTCATCTTAGAGCATGCTTTCAATCTCCTTCTGAACCTGTGCCAACATTAGAGGATTATGCCCGTAAGGATGTTGCTTAATCATAACAGCATCTCCTATTGCTACATTATGCACAATTGGGTTAGTAATTCCAAGTTCATTTTTGCTTATCTTCCCATGTAATAGTAATAACTCTTTCTAGTAATTACTTTTTTTCTCAGAAGAGTAACTCAATAATTTATCCCAATTTTAGACAACTACCTCATTGTCCACTTTATTTGAGGAACGCATAATCATTAACACCTTCTCCCCGGCTTTCCTTCCCTGTCAATATACCTTTTGAGCATATTCGCATGACATATGCTGCGAGATGTCTTTCTGTCTGGAGTGCTTATCAAGTCGTTACCCACACTCAATATCCTATTTATTTTACAAGGTCCACTAAACCTTGCTTTTCAAGGTTCACATACCACTGTAAGTAACAGTAATAACTTATCCCCGATAGCAAAATTGCAAATTTTAAATTTCCTGTACGCTTCCTGTTTTATTGCATGCAGCAATACTTTTTAATGCTGTCCAGCCAATTCCCCAGCGCTACTAGTCGTTCCCAAAAATTTGAGACATAATCCAAAAGTGTGACCTTTGAATTCTGATTTACTACTTTCTCCTTAATCAATTTTAATGGCTCAAACACTAATTCAAATAGATTGAATTTGCTCTGTTAATTTGGAGCATCCCTGATCACAAAAAGCGCAAATGGAATTTCATGAACCGAATCATCTGGATAATCCTGATCATAAGCCCTTAACATGATCGAGAATGTTTAATGTCACCTTTATCGCGCTCCCTGCAATTTTGGATGGTACGCAATAGATTTGAATTGCTTTATCCCTAAGACATTATCGTGAATAATTTATATATGAACTTTGAACCCTTAATCTCAGTGTAGCTCTATTGGTGATCCTTATCTATTTTAAAAAGGAGTGATTCCGCTGCAATTCTTTTAACTGTGATATTGCATCTTGGGGTGGTTTCTGGAAATCTAGTCGATGCATCCATTATTGTTTACACTTTTTTTTTGTGTTCGTGGCCCAACCCATCAATTAAGACTCTTGTAAAAGGTGCCTCAAGTGAAATAATAGTGAAGAAAGGTGCAGGTTCTATTATCGCCTGTGATTTTACAAATACCTGACTTGTATGACACGTCTGGTAAAATTCAACTACATCTTGTTGCAGTCCAGGCCAGTAAAATGTCTCTGTATTTACGCCTGTGTTTTCTTCACTCCTAAATGTCTTCTAGTTGGTAGCCCATGCACGATTCGCATCGTCTTTTTTCTATACACCATAGGCGAAATGATTTGATTAATCTCTTCACATTTCTCATCTCTGACTATGTGATTGTCTCCATTTCCTTATCTGGACATCGTTTTAGGTATTGACAATCAGGGATATATTCAAAATTCCTAACGTATATGGATTTTGATGCAACTGATTTAATCTTTTATCTTTCTGCTATGACTCAATTAGTTTAGCTGAACTCAATATACATGCATGATCACAAACTTGCTCCTGTTTTGTCTCAACTATCTGATGGAACAAATTCTCCGTTAATGCCACTTAAGCTTCCTTATCTTTACTTTTTTGATATTGCCTGTTTCAACTGGTAACACTGGGAACTTGTTATCCCACAATCAGGAAAGTTTCCAGGATAAGACTCCTGCATTGCTTCAGTTGCCTACGTCTCCACTGGTTCTTCAACCAGAGTAAGCAGGACTCCTACCGGGGAATCAGCTATATTTTCCACAAGGATAACTTGCATTCCTGGAGCTGAAAGTTTGTCCAATACCCCTCCCACAATTGCTTCACACTTACTCGAATATGTTATCCTCGCTTTACAAAATGTTGCACTTTTTGTCTCAAGATGAAATCCCTTTAGCAGTACATTTTCTGGAAATAGTTCTTCAGGAGTACATATCTCCTCATCTTTCAGAAGCATACACTGAGAGGATATGGTGTCCCTTAATATTGCATCCTCTTTACCTGCCTATGTGAATAAACTTTCACTTTTCAGGTATATTTTCTGAGCAGATCTGTCACTTCCTCCTCAACAAACCTCCGATCAGTTTGTGCACTCTGATTCACGTTTCTAGCTTCCACTTTTTTCTGTTACCACTCCTACTAAACTCACAGGCTTATCCCGTTTTCCTGCATCTGTGATTTAATGTGTCCTAATTTGTTGCAATGAAAACACCATAGCTTCTTAACTTCTTTGTCTCCTTCAAGTATTTCCTTTTTAACCTGTGGAAAGTTGTAATTTCAATCTTCACCGAGATCTACCTTTCCCTTTCTACGTGAGGACTTCTCTTTGCCCCAGTTTCTATCCATCATGGACTGAAATTGTTTCTGGAAGCCAAAACAAGTTTTATAATCAATAATCACTATTCAGATTCATTAGCCACTTCAGCGGTCAGTCTTCCAAATGAGTTTGCACTATGTCATATTGTGAATTTTTGAACTCCTCCAAGAGCATCATAGGTTTGTTCTCTTTATAAAGCTCTTATACATCTATCAAAATTACTTTGTTTGATCCTTTCAAACTCAACATGAACTTGACCAGGATCCCTCCTTAGATTCCTGAAACATTGTCTGTAGGCTACTGGCACAAGCTCATATGCACATGTCCCCTCCTCAGTCACCCCAGATCCCTCCTCTGATAGTGCTGTGAATACCTCACTAGCTCTACCTACAAGTTTTGTTCGGGGCAATAAAGCCCACATGGTCACTGGCCACTGAAAATGTTTAGTTACTCACTCTAAGTGTCCATCTGAAGCTCAAATGCTCTACCTTTTCCTTTCTCTCCTGCGAAAGCTATTAGTTATTTTTTCTCTTTCCTCCACTAAACCTATTCTTTCTTTTTCTTCCTCTTCTAATGTTGGTGGTAGCTCAAACTGATTAATTACTGCTTCTAACTCAAGCTGCCCAATTTGCAATTGAAGTTTAGTCATCTCTACAGATCCTGATGGAGTTTCCAGCAAATTGGAATGCTGAGCTACTGCTGCAATCATCTCATTTTTCCTCACATTAGGAGGTAGCTTCAATTCCCTTCGTCTACTAATTCTCGCTGCTTGGACTTATGTGCATTTTGTAAAACCCCCAAGCTCACTTTTTCCACCTCCAAAACAAGCTTGGTTCCTGCAAGAACCATCGCCATCTGAAGCATTGTTTACTCGCCAATCAACACACGAAATAAGAGACACTAACAGCTGCCACTCGCTATCTAAACACTGCAAAGGGCCCCCAGTCTGTTATGGGCCAAACCCAACCCCTCAAAACATTTTAAGCAGCTAGCCCAGAACATAACTTTGCTGCTTGTTGAAGGTTAGTGTGTAGCTGATATTCCTAGAGTGAATTAGCCGGTGAGACTGCCGAGATTTAAACACGTAACATTTATTCACCAATTTACCAAATGAAACATAAGGAACCGAAAACAGAATTCCAGAATAACGTATCGTATCTGAAACCAGCATGCTATTCCGACTTAAGGATGCTGTTCCAGAATACTTGCAACAATCCCAATAAACAAACCCCTCAGCACCAAGTGTAAAACAGACACAACTGCTGACAGCTTACAAGGTCAGAAGCGCAGAAGGAGGCAGAGAGCGTCCAGTGACCCTGACTAAACTAACCCCAGAACGGATTCAACCTGTCCAGCTAGAGAGCTGGCCACGTCCTCTTGATTATACAGGTTTCTTTTTAAAGACATGAAAGGCTTCTGGATGAGGCATTATCTGTTAGGTATAAACAAAAGGGCACAAACGAACCTTTCAAAATTCTGACATATTAGAATCTTGGGTCGCTTAGAGCCTCTTTAAACAAATCAAGGACAATCAAGGACTGGTTTTGCGACAACATTCCACATTTGGCTTTGGACTGAATTCCACAAATGTAATTCTTACTGCTTTGAAGTCAATAAAGTGTGTTAAGGTGTTCGTGAGTTTACAGAAAAGAGCGCTTAATCGTATTGTGTGTTGAAGATTCAACATTGTCTTACTGCAACGAGAGGAATGTCCAGACAGATCCTCACTTCCTGTGCATGTTCAGGGCAAATATGTCCACTGAAACTCTGTTGCTAGGCACCTGTTCTAGTCGAGACGAAATCAGCATGTTAACAATATCTACATTGTGTTTATTTTGGGTGGTCATGGTGGAGCGGTCAGGCAGTTACAGTATTGCAAATGGACAACACAGCAGAAGCATCGAGCCTGCGACAAGAAAACATCCATCATTCTCCCTCACAACTAACTTCACGACAGAAATTGCTGATGTAAGATGTGACCATTAGCGAGCGATGTCAACATTCAATTCAATCCAAATGTTATTGTGAACTGAAGCTAGAGTACTGAAATGAGTTAACTGGATTTGTTTGTTCAGTGACTGTGATTGATGTCAGTCTTCATGGATCCTAATTTTGTCACTGGACGGCTTTCCTCTTCTATATGTAAAGGGCTTCTTGCAATGCTGTATCCCATTATAGCTGTGGATGCATCACCTCCAACACTAACAGGGATCAGCTGTAGCAGAGACAGGGAGAGGAGAGAACAGAATCTGAGAACCATAGACTGGAATGTCCCAACAATGGATCAGAATCTGAGAACAACAGACTGGAATGTCGCACCAGCGGTTCAGAATCTAAGAAAAATAGAATGGAATGCTGGAACAATGGACAGGAGTTTATCCTGGGGTCTTTACCTTGTTTCCAGGTATTGGCACTTATTACCATATCGGATATATGGTGTACTGCTGATTATTCAGGCTGGTTACTATCCCATGCTCGCTATTGTTGGCATTCCTGGTAAGTTTCCCCATCTCTATCAATTTATTAATCCCACTAGCCTTGGCGAACTTCAGTGATATTTCGGTTATCTATATTTAGTAAAGATTGAAACTTTTGTCTTCAGTTTCAAATGCAAATCCATTCATTCTCCTCAAATTTCAGAACCGCCCATACCCCCGCCCTCAAAAACATCTGAGAACAAGACTGTTCACACTCCCAAAGTACCGATTTGCCCCTAATTGATTTATGTCTTGGTATTCTCTCCATCACCAAAACTACCCACGACCAGCTCCATGATATCCCCAGACCCCATCTTGACGTCAGTGCGGGTGCTAAATAAACCATTATCTATACCTTGATAAAATTCAGACATTATGGTTCCAGTTCTCTTCTAATCATTCTTTCTCTTACAAATGTGTCCATCACAATCTTGTTCTTGTCTGAAAAGTAAATTCATGACAGGGACACTGTGTCAGAGTAGTAATGTCGTTGTTCACGTAATTCAGTGGCCCCGGTAGACACTATTTCAGAAAATGATAGAACTTAAAATGAAATGACAGGAACAGGAAATAAAAGCGAATTTTACTAATATAATCTCACCAGTACTTCGTCAGTAAGTTTGTCTATTTCACTGTTGTCCTTTGTTGACGATATCCCGCGTTATTATCTGGTCCAGATTCTGACTGACGTCAAACCAATTGCCTTTAGGAATTACCTCACAGTGAAAGACATTTAGTGAGGTCAGCAAGTGCTGTCCTTGCCAGTGATGCAGACATCCCATGTCATAACAGCATGAAAGGTTGAACAAAAAGAATGATGCTAGAGATCAGAAACAAAAAGAACGAGGAAGTGCCAGAGAAACTGAAGATATTTGACAGCCTCAGGTCGAGAGAAAAATAGAAGTGACATTTCGATTCCAACGACCATACGTCAAACCTGAACGTAACTGGGAAATAGTGTGACTGATGTTGGTGACAGGGATGTCTCTTGTGAAGGGGAGAAGGAGGGAGTTGAACAGATAGAGAAAAAGTGAGATAGAGAGGAAGAAACAAACAAAGGGATTGTTGATAATCAGCTGGAATGGAAATAAAAATCCAGATTAATCGTATTTATTTTTCTCCTGTTCCCAACTTATTGAAATTCATGCCTTTGTAAGGTGTACATCAAAGTCCTGGTTTTAAGTGAGTTCTGTCCCTTTGTTTCTCTTCCGTGAGTGTGATCATCTTCCTTAATTCATTAGGATGGTGGGCCAGTAATTAATTTCCTTTCCTCATTGTCCTGAGAAGGTATTGGTGAGCTGCCTTCCTGATGCACTGCAGTCCATGGGCTGTAAGTAGTCAGTGCTGAGATCCGCCCAGTTTCATTTCATTGTAGACTTTGATGTAACAGAGTGGCTGGCTTGGCCATTTCAAATTGCAACTGTGTGTTAACCACATTGCTGTGAATCTGGAGTCACATGTAAGACCAACCAGGTGAAGATGGTATAATTCCATCCCTGAAGGGCATGAGTGTGCCAGGTCGGACAAACACAGTGGTTTCATTGTTTCATTTGATTCTCAATTCCTGATATTTTATTGAATTCAAATTCCAACATTTGCCGTGGAGAGATTCAAATCCGGGGTCTGGGTCATCACCTGTGTCCCTGGGTTAATATTCCAGAGATAACACAACTAGGCCATCACCTCTTCAACCATCTCCATGGCAATAGCGCTGTGCTGTCGGCATGGCTGTGCTTAAATCATAGCGCTTTGCAAGGCAATGAAATGATTTGGCAAAACATACCATCCTTCTTATTTTGTACTTATGAGCAGGCGAAATGATGGGAAGTGCTCTTAGTGTAAAAGAGCTGGATGTCCTTGGTCATGAGCCACTGACAGAAGTCATACGGAGCAGTACGTAATCAGCACAGTAAATGTGTGCTGTCCTTCTTTGAAAAATGATGGAAGTATAAGAGTGAAGACACTTTATTGAAGTTGTAGAGTAATATTGAGACAGTATTTGGGGCACTGTGAACTGATCTTCTCTCCTTTTTAAGGAATGACCTCCTTGCCACAATGAGACAGTGTAAAGGTGTTACACAAGTCTAATCCATGCGGTGATGGTACCATGGGGAGATTGTGAAGGAAATGAGTGTTTAACTTGTAATGCGACAAAAGAATAAAATGTGATTGCAATAAAACTTGAGTGTTATTAACCAACATTCATCATTTCCAAAGCAAAACATTGATATCGTGAAATATAACGTGTTTTCCGCAATACATATTTTCACATTTGGACAAATTTATGGTCGGAAACGTTTAGAACGATATGGGCCAAATGCAGGGAATGGAGTTAGCATGGATGAACATTTCATTTGGAATGGGCCAGTTTGGTCTGAAGGGCCTGTTGAACTCTATTACTCTATGATAGTTTACATAGCTGTGTGGATTCCCCATGTTGGTTGAGTGAGAGCTCCATGCTCTGAACAAACTCTCAACGTCGGAATGTACAGTTGGAGTGAGACCCTGCACTGAGCATCATGTTGTTCACAAACCTGTCAGCAGTCACACTCTGATAGGGTTGGCCATTCTCAAACACTTCTGACAACCGTGCAGAAGATTAGTCTGTCTTCTCAGAGATGGAAGATGCTTCCTTGAAACATCGCACAAACCATCCGGTGTGTCTCCTTACCATCAGGAAACCACGTTAATGTAACGCACGTGAACCATTATCAAGGGAGCTAGTAGGAACAACATGGAGCAGTCTGACTTTGCAGTCTCTACTTCGTTGGTTTGTCGTTTTGTAGCATCAATGACATCCTCCTATTTCACACACCATATTTCGTCCCTCATCTACAAACCAAGGCCCTAAATGAACCTTGCAGATCCATCAAAGTTTTACCTGCACATCCACATATATCATTTATTGCATCCGTTGTTCCCGAGGCGTTCTCCTCTACATTGGGGAGACTGGACGCCTCCTAGCAGAACGCTTTAGGGAACATCTCCAGGACACCCGCACCAATCAACCCCACCGCCCTGTGGCCCAACATTTCAACTCCCCCTCCCACCCTGCCGAGGACATGGAGGTCCTGGGCGTCCTCCACCGCCGCTCCCTCACCACCAGACGCCTGGAGGAAGAACGCCTCATCTTCTGCCTCAGAACACTTCAGCCTCAGGGCTTCAATTTAGACTTCACTAGTTTCCTCATTTCCCCTTACCCTACCTCACCCCAGTACCAACCTTCCAGCTCAGTACCGTCCCCATGACCTGTCCTACCTGCCTATCCTCTTTTCCACCTAACCACTCCACCCTCTTCTCTGACCTAGCACCTTCATCCCCACCACGATTTACCGATTGTACTGTATGCTACTTTATCCCCACCTCCACCCTCCTCTCATTTATCTCTGCGCTCTGCAGGGACCCTGCCTCTGTTCCTGAGGAAGGGCTTTTGCCCGAATCGTCGATTTTCCTGCTCCACGGATGTTGCCTGACCTGCCGTGCTTTTCAGTACCACTGTAATCTGGACTCTGGTTTCCAGCATCTGCAGTCTTTGTTTTTACCCCATGACTGAACAAGGTGTTAAGGAGACAGAATAAACTTGAACCTAGTGGCAATCAATTGTAAACTCCCCACTGTTTGGGCCATTCAGAACACAATGTGGCTGGTGGAGATCAATCCTCTCAGTCCCAGGATATATCTTTGGGCCATCTTCCAGGTAGCTTCATCGACACGAACACCTTCAGCTGCTTCAGCAATGTCTGATCCTCCATAGTTCGATCAGAAGTCAGGATGCTCAGAAAAGATCGCATAAAGTATCAAAACCTGGACAACATTCAAGCTCGTGCTGTTAATATGTCACAGTACTACTGGAACCTGAACATTTCCACAGGACTAAAAACGAGGAACTCATTCGGCATCTAAAGCTGGTTTCACGGAAATATGAGAACGCCATTCAGCTCATCGCAGCTATTGGATAAGAAGAGGCGCAGCTCGTTCACTCTCTCTGACCTATTACACAAGAAGAGATTTGGTTTAAAAATGTGAATGTTGGAATGCAGGAGGCTAAAAGAACACAACAATCCAGGCAGCATCAGAAGAAGAAGTCCACACCTTGGGTATACACTTTCTTCAGGACTGGGGGTGCTTGTACAGATAAAGAGGCGAGGTGGGGGAGTAGGAGGAGGCGGCATGGTGAGGTGGGGAACACAGGTAAAGGATACCACCGAGTTGCTCAATGATAAGAATGAGTCCAGTTGATATCTGGACGCTATGTCCATAACTTGTGCTCATAGCAACAGGCCAAGGTATATGTGTGGAGACTGTTTCGTTCTCTCAGAGGGTAGCGACTGTTGGGGCTTGTTTATCCCAGACAGCTACACCTCTGAAATGATTTGGGGCACAGGGAGATGTTAATGGATTTTGATACATCAGGGAGTTGAGGACTACAAAGAATTTGACATGAAAGAGAAATTGCGGTCGAGAGAGATCAGCCCTGACCTTACTGGAGGGAAGGCAGGCTTGAGGGGCTATATAGCCTGGTGTTAGTATACCCCATAGTCCAATCACTTTGTTGCCTCTTCCATTTCCTGTGTTACTGACTTCAAGTAGCTGAATAATCAGATACTGTTGCAGCATGATCTAAACTGGGTCTCGTTCTATCTACTCAAGGGGGTGATTGGTCTCATCCTGTAACTGTATAACATGCGCTAGGGGCTGAAAGCTTCATCCTGTTCTGGTGTAACTGAAATACACTTTCTCCAAGGGTCTACCAACCTTGGAGAAAGTGATCACTGCAGATGCTGGAGATCAGAGTCGAAAAGTGCGGCAGTGGAAGAGCCCAGCATGTCAGGCAGCATCCGAGAAGCAGGAGTATCGATGTTTATACATTCCTTATGATGGAATCATGACGGGAATGTCGATTCTCCTGCCCGTCGAATGCTGCCTGACCTGCTGTGCTTTTCCAGCACCACACGTTTGGACGTCTACCGGCCTGCCCTACTCGACTTTCCTGGTCACGTCAGCAAAGCTTTTTAGGAAATTCGTCAGGCATGAACTTCCATTCAAAACGCCTTGCCTATTATTCCTAATCAAACCCTGTTTTCCGAATGCATGCTCATCTTCTCCCTCAGAATCTTCTCAAGTAATATACCTCCCACAGATGTTAAGATGAATGGTCTGTCTTTCCCAGGCTTTATTTTTCAGTCCTTCTTTAATAAGGGCACAACATTTGCCATCCTTCAGCGTTCGGGGATCTCACCTGTGGTAACTGATGATCAAAATTATCAGCCAGAGCCCCAAACAATTCTTCTCTAGCCCCTTGTAGTGTTCTTGGATATATCTGGTAAGGCCCATGAGATTTCTCCAACTACAAACATTCTGGTGCATCCAATACCTCCTCTCCTGTGATATGGACTGCCCCCAAGTAATCACCACTAATTTTCCCAAATTCCCATGTATTCATGTCTTTCTCCACTGTAAATATAAAGGAGAAATATTTGTTGAGGACATCGCCTATCCATTATGGTACTACACATACATGTCCACTTTGGTCTTTGAGGGGTCCTATTCTCTCTCTAGTTACTGCTTTTCCTTTCTTATACTTAAAACACCTCTTTGGATACACCCTGATCTTCTCAGGCAAGGTTATCTCATACCCCCATTCGTCTTCCTGATTTCCCTCTTCAGTAAACTCCTATATCCCCTGTACACCTCCAGGGATTTCCTTAATTTTAGCTGCCTCGACCTGAGCCATGCCTCCATATTTTGTTTGGTCAAAGCCTAAACATCTCTTGCTATCCAGGGTTCCTCATTACTGTCAACTTTCCTTTCACCCCCACAGGAACATATAGATCTTAAATTCCCACTTGCTGGAACTCCCTTTTCTTGCAAACAGACGACGCTAATCAACCCCTGCAAACTCCTGTCTGAGTCCATCAAAATTAACCTTGTCCCAATTTAGAACTAGAATGTGTGGTCCAATTTTTTCCCTCCCCATAACTACTTTAAAATTAATAGAACTATGGTCACTGGTCACAAAGTGCACATCTACTGTCACCTCACTCACCAGTCCTGACCTATTTTTTTAAGAGTAGGTCAGATTTTGCCCCTTCCCGATTAGGACCCTCTATATACTGCTTGAGGAAAGTTTCCTGACGCACCTACTTGATTCCATGCCATCGAATGGCTCAATGCTCTGGCAGTTCAAGTCTGTTATAAAAATTAAAACCCCTATTATGACAACCTGAATGTTCCTGCACGTCTTCCCAATCTCTCTAGATATTTTTATTCCTGTAATTCCTGTTGACTATTTGGGGGCCTATAGTACAACCCCATTAATGTCACCATCCCCATCTTTTTTTCTTAGTTCCACACACAAAGCCTCATTGGATGATTCACCAGTTATTTTATCTCTGATCACTGCTGTGGTACTCCCCTTAATCAGAAATGCAACCCCCTCCCTTCTTTCCACCATCTCTGTCCCTCCTAATGCACTTTATCCTGTTACATTAAGCTGTCAGTCCTATCCATCCCTCAGCCATGTTTCTGTGATAGCTACTCTATCCAGCGCCGATTACCTAAACACACCCTAAATTCATTGGCCTTACCTGCTAGTCATTTTGCATTGAAAAAAGTGTAATTTAATCCGTAGACATTCCTTGCTCCCTATCGTATTCCTGCCTGATCAACTCTTCAACGTACTATCCTGAATACTGTATCTCCTTCCAGCCTCACATTTGCTTCCCAGCTCTTCAGGATACCACCTCCTGCCAATCTCCTTTAAACACTCCCTTGTAGCACTAGCAAAACTGGCTGCGAAGATATTGGTTCCCCCCCTCCCCACTCCATTGCATGTGCCACCAGTCCACCTTGAACATGTCAACTCTATCACAGAAAAGCTCCCAATGATCTAAAAATACGAATCCCTCCTCCTGCACCAATTCTTTAGTCACATATTTATCTGCAATATCCTCCTATTCTTACCTCCACTACCTCATGACACTGGAAGTAATCAGGAGATTACCACTGTCAAGATCCTTTTTTTTAACTTTTCTCCTAGCACTCAGTAATCTCTCTGTAGGACCACATTCCTTTGTCTACCTGTGTCGTATGTATCAATGTACACAATGACTTCTAGAAGTTCAAACACCCCCGCTCGCCGAGAACGTTCAGCAGCCCCTTAGAGACATCCTGGGTCCTGACACCTGAGAGGCCACACACCATCCTGGGTTCCCGTTTGTGTCTCCCTTACAATCGAATCTCCTATCTCGAAGGCGCTGTTTATCTTTATCCTATCCCAGAGCCAGTTGCAGTGCAACCAATCTGGCTACTGCTGCTTTCCCCTGAACGGTCACTGCCTGAAACCCATTCCCCATCTCCCAACATTCACAATCAGTAACCAAACTGATATACTTGTTTTCGACAGGAATGACCACAGGGGCTTCCTGCACTCTCTGCCTGTTCCCTTTGCCATTCCTCGTGGTCGCCCAGCTACTCTCTGCCTGGAACACGGCTGTAAGCAAGGAACGCCTGTATAGTCATAGAGATGTACAGCATGAAACAGACCCTTCGATCCAATCTGTCCATGTCGGCAAGTTATCTCAACCCAATCTAGTCCCACCTGCCAGCAACCAGCCCGCATCCATCCAAACCCGTTCAATTCATATACCCATCCAAATGCCTCTTAAATGTTGCAATTGTACAAGCCTCCACCTCATCTTCTGGCAGCTCATTCCATTCACGTACCACCTTCTGTGTGAAAAAGTTGTCCCTTAGGTCTCTTTTATATCTTTCCCCACTCATCCTAAACCTATGTCCCCTAGTTCTGGACTCCCTCACCACAGGGAAAAGACTTTGTCTATTTATCCTATCCATGCCCCTCATAATTTTTAAAATCTCTATAAGGTTACCCCTCAGCATCCGACGGTCCAGAGAAAATAGCCCCAGCCTGTTCAGCCTCTCCCTGTAGCTCAGATACTCCAACCATGGCAACATCCTTGTCATCTTTTCTGAACCCTTTGCAGGTTCACAACATCTTTCCGATAGGAAGGAGACCAGAATTGCACGCAATATTCCAAGAGTGACCTCACCATTATCCTGTACAGCCGTAACATGACCTCCCTACTCCTGTAATCAATACTCTGACCAATAAAGGAAAGCATACCAAATGCCTTCTTCACTATCCTATTTACCTACGACTCCATTTTCAAGGAGCTATGAACCTCCACTCCAAGGTCTCTTTGTTCAGCAACACTCCCTAAGACCTTAATATTAAGTGTATAATTCCTGCTAAGATTTGCTTTCCCAAAATGCAACACCTCGCATTTATCTGAATTAAACTCCATTTGCCACCTCACAGCCCATTGGCCCATCTGGTCCAGATCCTGTTGTAATCTGAGGAAACCCTCTTCGCTGTCCACTACACCTCCTATTTTGGTGTAATCTGCAAACTTACAAACTGGACCTCGTATGCTCGCATCCAAATCATTTATGTAAATGTCAAAAAATAGATGACCCAGCATCGATCCTTGTGGCATTCCACTGGTCACAGGCCTCCAGTCTGAAAAACAACCCACCACCACCACCCTCTGTCTTCTGCCTTTGAGCCAGTTCTGTATCCAAATGGCTACTTCTCCCTGTATTCCATGAAATATAACCTTGCTAATCATTTTACCACGGGGAACCTTTTCGAACGTCTCACTGAAGGCCATATAGATCACATCTACTGCTCTGCCCTCATCAGTCTTCTTTGTTACTTCTTCAAAAAATTCAATCAAGTCCGTGAGGGATGATTTCCCACGTATAAAGCCATGTTGACTATTCCGCATCAATCCTTGTCTTTCCAAATACATGTACATCCTGTCCTTCAGGATTCCCTCCAACAACTTTTGCCCACCATAGAGGTCTGGCTCATACACAACTCTCCCAGGCAGTCCATTCCAAATCCGAACAACACCCTCAATCAAGAAGATTTTCCTTATCTCACTCCTGGCTCTTTTGCTGATAATCTTGAAATTCGAACTCATTAATGCTGTAATGCCAACTAATGGAAACGGAGTACTCCTGTTTTACATCTTTTCATACTTCTGAGCATCGCAATAAGTTCACATATTTGTCTGTTCTGCTCCAGGAAGTCTAAGCCTTGCAAGAACTGTAACAAGCACTACATCGGAAAAACAGGCAGAAAACTAGCCATCTGGATACATGAACAACAACTAGCCAGAAAAACAGACATAACCCACTATCACTAGTATCCTTCCATACAGATGAGAAAGTATACCATTTCGACTGCATCTGCACGTCCATCTAGGACAAGCCAAACAGATACACGCACGAACATTCCGAGAAGCATAGCATTCTAACCTGAAGGTCGAGGTGAATAGGTCATCAGGCACGGCCAGTTTAATGACCATGCCGAGAGAAGGAATCAAATCAGTCCAAAATGTGAGTTGGGAGTTGGAATAAATTATCGAGGTGAGGCACAGATTTTTCAGAGATTCATCAATAAGAATGGAGAGTGTGGGGGATGTGAGGGAGTGAGGTGTGTGAGATCAGGGAGATAGTGCACAAGAAAATGTTAAAGTGTAAAAAGGTTGGGGGGGTGAATTCTGTGAGAAACAACTGGCAAAAAAACACAGGAAAACCTGCTGTTTGTCAAAGTGAATACCTGGGAAATAATTTATTATGCTTCAGAGTAATAACATTCTTATTGATAAGGGTCTGTATTATATTGGAGGAAAAGCTGTGCTCAAGTTATGGCTGTGACAATAATAATGGGGGCAAACAGCCAGAATAATATCAGTGCTGTTGTTGGACAGTGCTTTCACATAACATGTGAATTACCCTGGATGTTCCCAGAGATGGCTGGGCTGACTTTGGTTGAGTAAGTGCTGACGCTGCATGAGATGATGCTGGTTTGTAATGTAGCCACTTACTGAGTACAGTCAAAGGAACAAAGCAGCAACTGCCATTTTTTAATCATTTCAGAATATACCAGAGTGTTCATGGCTGCCACTGCAAAGAATCCTGCAATGAAAAACAGGCCTATCACATCAGTGCCAGCAAGTGCATATCCAAAGGCTTTTTTTTAAACGTTTGTGAGGTTCCCTGCCTCAACCACCCTCCTAGACAACGCATTCCAGATTCATACTACCCTCTCAGTTCGAAAGACATTCCACAAAACCTCTCTCAATCCCCTGCCTTTCGCTTTAAAAGTGTATCCCTTTGGTATTGATTTTTTGACTAAGGAAAAATCTGTTGTCTGTTCATCCTCTCCATACCCTTTATGCTCTTGTACATCTGTACCATGTTCCCTCCTCAACCTTCCCTGCTGAAAAGAAAAAACGAGCAAATTTAGCCTTCCTCTTTCATACACACTTTTGAGTACTCACTTGTCTTGCTACTTCTGACTTGCATCTTCCCAATTTATCGGTGTTAAATTTCATCAGGCCATTGATCTGGCTATCTGAATAATCTGTTTCTATGTTCCTATAGCCTAACACTTTCCTCCTGACTGTGATCCACCCAGGTCATCTTTGTGTCATCCATAACATTGGTCATCATTCCACTGCTCCCCACCTCCCACATTCTCACAATCGTCATTTCTGAATATCACGAACAAACCGTGATTTCCTTTCTGTTCTCCAAATGTTATTAAGAGGATGATTTGACAATTCCAGTCTCTTGTTTTCCATATTTTGGTGAATTTATGAGTGATGTAGTTAACACATTTTACGAGGGAGCCACAAATGGCATTTTCGACACAGAGTTGAATTCACCTTTTACACTCTGCCCCTCTGCATGTTTTATTTAGGAACATTGTAAATAATTTATGAAAAACTAGGGATTGGCACCTTGCAGTGGAACGTTAGTATTTTGTGTGGAACTGTTCTTTGTTACATTTCCTGCAATTGCTAGAGCTGAAGAATTTGTTTAATCTGCAGGATGGACATGTACTCATTCATTGTTTGTTTAAATCAGCGAGTGTGATGGGCATAAATATTCAAATAAATTCTATGTTATGGGCAAACTGCAGAAGATCAAATCATATTCTCATATCCACCATGAATTGGAAGCAAATATATACTGCAAATAAAATCAAAAATATTGAAACACCACCGTAGGGGAAAAAGAAAAATGTCATCTGCACTTGATGGAGATATAGAAATATATAATACATGCCCAACCTGAACAAGAATCAAGTGATATAAGAAAAAGTACAAGAAATCCTTTCTACGTTTTGAATGGAAACCAGATCCCGATTTTCTTGAACAGTGATGTTTTCTCATGCAATCTCACTTCCTCAAAAACAAGCTTTTCCCTGTCACTAAAACTTCATCTGCCATTCTTCCTCCTCCGTCCTACTTTTTTCTTACACTCCTCCTCCCCTTGCACTACCCCTTCTACTGCTACATACTCTTCCACTGATGATCTCCCTTCACACACTTCTTCTGCCACTCACACTTTAAGTTATACCAATTCCCCAGTTAGTCCCACTTTCTCTGGCCATCTCTTCCCCTTTTTGCTTTCCAACTGGGATAATGGGAGCCGCTGACATCTGTGCTGCTATTTGTCATCAGTCAGTGATGAGATTGAGATGATCAATATCACATAGGAACAGACAATAATGCGTTTCTGTCACTGTCTGATGCACCGTGAACAGGCTGGTTTAGTTCGCCATGGTACAGAGTTAAGTGTCTTTCTGTCTCTCTGTCACAGCATTTAACCAAACAGCCTCATCACAAATAGGACAAACCTCTCCTCAGGATCAGAAATCCGTGCATCAGTTTTCCATTAAAAATTGTGAGTAAAGTGAGCACATTGTTCAAATAGGCTGTGTACTTTGCTTTGTTCTTTATTCATTTCACTAATTTTCCTATGTCAGTTGAGGTGAGGTCAGAGCAACTTGCGTTGCTTCAAAGTAGTATTTGACTCATGTGACATCAGAGATCCTGAATAAATTGTGGTCAATGGGAATCGCAGGAAGTTCTGCACTGGTAATTTCCTCACTGAACAAAGACACTTTCCCCAGAGCTATTGGGAATGAGAAATAAACTCTGCCCTTGTTAGTGCATTCATAAACCATGGATAAATTTGTCCTGTTAATAACATCAAGATATATTATGTTTTCAGATTGGTCTAAAGTCTACCACAAGAAAGACCTTGCTGCTTGAGTGTCACTCCAGTGAAATTAGGACGTTACAATAAGATTATCTTCCCAATTATTTTCAATCAGTTACTTTCTGAGGACTGACCGTGCGATATCAGTACCACTGAGATCAACGTTTTCTCAGTCTAGCAGCAACGCATCGTATTGTTTCAAGGCTTTACCACTCCACAATTTTAATTTATTGACCGGCTCATTCGCCATGCTGACCAGATGTACTGGGCACACAATTTGCAACAACGTGGAGATGGACTTGACCCTCTGGAAACTTCCTCCACTCCCATACCCTGCCCTCTGACTCCATCCCTCCCCCAACTCCACCTCCTGTCGTTTATTCACCATCCCTCCTGAACTTCCACTCTCTGATGCTCAATGTTCTGTACTTAGCAAATATCTGAATTTTACTTCTTTGTGCCCCCACTTTAAAGAATTTTAGGCATGACATTAAGTTGAGCTCTTCTGCTATCTTCGCCTCAGAGCCCATTTATTTCGGCAAGATTCCTCTCCCTGTCCCATATACCCCGTTACCCAGCTGCAACACTCTCCCTCCATCTGGCTTTTACCTAAACTAAATCGGTTCATTGAGAAATCTCCACATGACATTGGTTGTCTTAATTTCTCTGCACTCCCCTCGCCAAATCCAACCCGTCACTGTCCGAACAGTCTACACTCCATGTGCTCAGATCTAACCCTGACTGTGTTACTCAGCCTGTCCCGATAAGTCTGGTGGACTGATTTCGAAATTGCAGAGGTAGAACGCCCACTCTCAGATGCCTCCTCTAATCCCCCCCTGCACTATGACCATACCACGGCACATCATGGCATTTTATCAACTATGATAACTGACCATATTTCATCTGGGAATTCCTGCCCCACTCACCCCTCCCCCTAACTGCCCCAAATTTGATGGTCCTCTGATAGCAGTGCTCACTTCTATCTCCCCGATAAAACAGAACTGCCTGGGCAGACCAATTGCTTCAGCCTGCTCCTGCCACACAGAGGAAGTGCATGGATACACACGTATGCGTGTTTCTTCTTGGGGTACTTCGACCATTTCCTGTTCCAGTTCCATTTCAGCACCCATCCACAACTGTTTGTCAGGTATATCGATGATATCATCGCTGCTGCGTCTCTATCTTGTCCGGAATTGGTAAAGTTCACCGATTTCGCTTGGAATTTGAACCCCTCCAACACTTTCATCTGGTCTATATCTGACTCCTTCCTTCGTTTCCTCAACATCTCTGTTTCCATTTCTGGGGATAGACAAGCCACTGATGTCCAGAATTAACCCACCGACTCCCACAGCTTCCTGGAGTATACGTCCTCACACCAAGTTTCCTGCGTAGACTCAATTCCATTCCACCAGTTCCTCCGTCTCCACCACATTGCTTCTGATGATACTAAATTCAACAAGGAGGCCTTTGAAATGTCCACCTTGTTCCGCAATCAAGGGATTCCCCATCGTTGTTGTCAACAGGATCCTCAACCGAGTCTGACCCATCTCCTGCACTTCAAGTTTTTCCTCCCCTTCCCTCTAGCAACGGCGTTTCCCTTTTCCTTAACTACTATTCCAGCAACATTCACTTGCAGAGGATAAGCAGCCCTCATTTCCCCCACCTCCAGCGAGATGCCCCCACCTGCACATATTCACCTCTCCCCATTGTCCACCTTCTAGACGGATCATTCCCTCCAGGACACACTGGTCTACTCTTTATTCATTCTCAACATAGGTCCACTTCTCTTCCCCTGCCAGAGGTGTAACATTTTCCCATTTACCTCCCACCTCATAAGTATCGAAACGCCCAACTATGCCCTCTAGATGAAGCAGCACCTTACCAACATTTCCCAAAATCTGGTCTACTACATGCGCTGCTCACAATGTGGTCTCCTGTACATCGGGGAAATGAAGAGTAGACTGGGTGACCGCCTCACAGAACATCCAAGTTGTACCACTGCAAATGACTCTGAGCTTTCAATTGCCTGACAGTTTAACAGCCCATCCTGTTCCCTGGCCGATATCTCTGTGTCTGGCTTGCTGCAGTGTTCCAGAAATGTTCAGCGCAAGCTTGAAGAACACCTCATTTTCCATGTGCGGAGCCTACAGCCCTTTAGACTCATAATCAAGTTCAATAATTTTCGAGCCTGAACTCCCCTATGTCCTAGCCCCCTACCCATACACCAGGCCGAGTTGTCATATAGGCAGCATCCAAGGAAAAGGAAATTTGACATTTCGGGAAGAAGCCCTTCTTTGCCCGAAACGTCGAATTTCCTGCTCCGTGAATGCTGCCTGACCTGCTGCGCTTTTCCAGCAACGCATTTTCAGCTCTGATCTTCAGCATCTGCAGACCTCACTTTCTCCTCGAGTTGTCATATAGCTTTCCAATACTCATACTCTATTGTTAGCTACTAACAGTCTCCATTAAGAGCTATCCAGTCTCTTCTACATATAAAACAACATTTTCCGTGTTACCATCAGTTCTGAGGAAGGGGCACTGGACCTGAAACGTTAATTCTGATTTGTCGGCATAGATGCTGCCAGACCTGCTGAGCATTTACAGCAACTCCTGCTTTGTTTCAACATTTTCATCGCAAGTTCTCACAATGCAATACGTCACCGATATTTAGAGACCTGTCAAAAATAGGAACTTGCTAATTTCTCATTTAATGTTCATAACAAGTTATTCGCTATTCTTTGCTGCTATCATTCAGAACAACACTTAGTCACAGTTCAGAAAGAAGAAAGAAATCAAAAGATCTGGAGTGAAACTCAGTAGATCTGGCAACATCTCAGCAGTGATTCCAACATGACTTTTCAGAACAGTGTCGCATCATATGACATATGTTAATTCTGTTGTCTCTGCAGATTCTTCTTCATCTTTTTCGTTTCTCCAGCATTTTCTGTTTGTTTTTCATGTTTCCATTATCTCTGTATTTCATGTTTCTTGACAGGTCTACATGTTGACCTTGGTAATATTTGGACAATGTGGCACCTTCTTGTTTCTATTACAGTTGGTGTGTCAGTGACACCTGAATTACAGCCGAAATCTGTTTCTTCTTTAAGATAGACAGTACAAAAACATTCTGAACATCTTGTAAATTTCTGGAAATCTCTGGAAATCTATTTTGTTTGAAAATGCATTTGAGAGGCAGCTGAACTTCATGAAATAATAGGAATAATTTTTGATGATGGAACATTCTGTGTCCTTCATTGAACTAGCTTGTCTCCCCAATCTCCAAAAGCTTTTAATGCATTACATAGAATTATTACAGAAAGGTGGTGAAAACTCAGCCCATTGTCTCTTCCAGTTTGGAATGAGCGATATTTCTACCATTATTGTCCTGTATAGTCCCCGTAGCCCTGTCCATTTTGTTATTAGGATCTACTTTTAATTGTAAGCATTCTGCCAGATATGAACAATATGATCAATCTCAAACAAAAACAGACTTTGGAGGAAAAGCTCAGCAGGTCTGGCTGTATCTGTGAAGAGACATCAAAGTTAATGTTTCAGGTGTGATGACCCTACTCAATCTGTATTCCCAATGATTAAATGGTGTGTATATAAAATATAGTTCAGTTTATCGCATTTAAAATGATCCTGTTCAGTTCATATTGTCATTCAGCATTGCATCTCCCAAACGTTGGCTCGTTCCTTGTTGTGAACTATATTCAATTCTATCTGACGTTAAGAGTGATGATAACTGGGGAATATCATTGTACTTCCCATGCAGTCTCCACAGCCACTGCCCCCATTCCGCCATAATTCCTAGCTAAACCTGACCTGATAAGTCTTAATGAATAAGTCCACTTTTGGTTTTGGACTGTTTTACAGCAAGTAAAACTGCGTTAAGATGTTTGTCAATTTGTATAAATTAATTACTGAAGCATGTTATGAATGGGAGGTCCAACGTTTCTTTATTAGAGCAGTGAGAGGAACATTCAGAGAAGTCTACACTTCCTGTCTATGTTCAGGGCAACTGTTCCCAGTGACAGTGTGTTGGCTGGTTTGTTCCCATGGAGGAGAGATCAGCACAGTAACAACATCCTGACTGTGTTTCTTTTTTTAGTGGAGCGGCTTAAATTCTGGGTAAGATGGTTACAGCATTGCAAACGTACAACAGAGCAGAGTCATGTAGCCTGCAATAAGAAAACATCCATCATTCTCCCTCACAACTGACTTCACTAGAGCAATTGGTGATGGGAGATGTGACCAAAGGCCAGCAATGTCAGCATCCAGTCCAGTCCAGTTATATTGTGAACTGAATGTGCTGTATTGAAAGCTAGAACTGTTTGCTCAGTGACTGTGATTGCTATCAGTCTCCATGCAATGCAACTGTGTCGTTGGAGGTTTTCCCTCTCCTATTGGTGACAGTGCAGTATCCCAGTGTAAGCGCAGATGCATCAGCTCCAACAGTAACAGAGATCAGCAGCTGCACCGACGTGGAGAGGACAGGTCTGAATCTGAGAATAATGGACTGGATAATTACACCAATGGAGAGGAGGTTTTCCTTGGGTCTTTTTCAACATTTCCCTCTATTGGGAATTTCTACCATATCGGATATTAGTGGTGCTGAATATCATTTTGGGCGGGTGGAGGGTGTGTTACTAACCTATTCTCGCTATTGTTGGTGTTCTCTACCTCTGCCCATTCATTAATCCCATAAACAAATTTGAACTTCATTGCAATTTCTGTTATCTATATTTGTCAAAGAAAGAAACTATTATCTTCAATTCAAATTGCTGTCTCCATTCATCTGAATTGCAGACCACTTACAAACATCTGAGAACAAAACTGTGAACAACCTCGAGATCCCCTTTTGCCCTGAACTGATGTATGTCTCATGTTCCCTCTGTCACCAACCCTGTCCACTACCAGCTCATAATATCCCCAATGTCCATCTCTGCGTCAGTGCTGTGGCTGAACAACCCATTGGCTGCACGTTGGCAAAATTCAGACTTTATGTTTCAAGCTCTTTTCTGGCCACTTTTCCAGTTACAAGTATTTCAATCACAAAATTGTTCTTGTCTCAGACGTTACTTCATGGTTAGGACAATGTGTCAGAGTAGGAATGTCGCTGGATATAATTCAGGAGCAAAGCTTATTAAACAAAAGACATTGTTTCAAGCGACTTTGAAGATTAAACCAAATAAAAGAAGATGCTGGAGATCTGAAATTGCATAATAAATGCAAAGAAAAGAACAGAAAGTGCTGGGGAGCTTTTCTGAACTGAAAATAGTTGGAAAATAGTGTGAATAATGCTGGTGACAGGGAAGTCTGCTTTGAAGGTGAGGAGGAGTGAGTTAAATCGATAGAGAAAAAGAGAGTTAGAAGAAAAAGAGCAAACAAAGCGATTGCTAATCAGCTGGGATGGAAATAAAATGTGAGATTCACCTTATTTATTTTTAACTTTTCCCATCTTCCTGAATATCATGTCCATGTCGGTACATGTATATCCCGCTTTTCAAAAATTCGTTTTTTGCCACTTCAGTTTCCGAAAAACCTCCATTACGTCCTGTTTTCAATAACCAAAAGAAATCTGAAGAGGATTTTCACTTTTCCCAAGAAAGATGATTGTTCTCCCACATAAATTAATGTTACTTTGCTTTACGCCATATCAGCTTATGAAAGGTTTTGTAGGAACACTCTACTTTCAGATACCGAAGGAAACCTGTATATATCTAAGATCACGTTTAAAGCGATTTGATCCCACTTGTCTGTCTTCACTGAGTGTCGTCATCTTCTTAAATTTATTAATGTGAAATAGGTACCAATGGCTGGGCCAGCATTAGTTCACTCATTTGCTTGCCCTTGAGAAGACCTTGAGCCTCAATGGCACTTACACAGAGTGAGACACACAAGGTGACAGCTCTGCAGGAGGTGTGAAAAGCAAGATCGACTTTCACAAGATTAATATTATTTGAAAAGTTAGAGATTTCAATTCGTCAGTGTAATTAAGGTAAGGAAGAATGTGTTCCTGAGCATGCTGGTCCATGTTTTCAAGCCTCTGTATCTTCTCCATTTTGGAAGAGGTTGTAGGAGATCATTACCGGTTTTGGAGAGATATTTGATCTTGCCAGCATTTCGCTGACAATGAGAAGTATAAATGGATGGAAGGTTGTCTTCCATGATAGTCTGGGCTGTGCGCACAACCGTCTGTAGTTTCTTATGGTCTTGTGAAGAGCTGTTACCATCACACTATTGTGCACAAGAATAGAATGCTTTAAGTTGCCAGTATGCCGAGCACTGGGAGAAGGTAGCTCCAATATATTTAGATGTAACATTTGTTAGATGTATATTAGGCTGTTAAATGGATATCCAAGTTCTGGTTGCTTTTTTGACAACAATTGAAATTTAACCAATAAATTTAAATTATGTACAAGATACCAAAACACAGGTGAGTTTATTTTATTGTTGAAATGTGTTGCTGGTTAAAGCAGAGCAGGTCAGGCCGCATCCAAGGAATAGGAAATTCGACGTTTCGGGCATAAGCCCTTCATCAGGAAACTGTTTGAGAACGTGGCTGAAGAGTTTCTGTGCAGAGGAGATGACCTGGGGGGTGCAGTGAGAGAGAGACTCACTGAAATCCTTGTAGAGGGAGGAAGAGAGCTTCTTCAAGGAAGGCATCCTTGCAAGAGGATTCGCAGAAGGTTAAAATCTTCGGGTAAAAAATGAGGTCTGCAGATGCTGGAGATCACAGTTGAAAATGTGTTGCTGGTTAAAGCACAGCAGGTCTGGCAGCATCCAAGGAATAGGAAATTCGATGTTTCGGGCATAAGCCCTTCATCTGGAAGTTTATTTTATTGCCAACATCCAACCAAAGAGCCATCACATGCTTCAAAGAATAGAGAAGCCATCACCATCACAACGAGGGAGAAATAGACAGACACGTATAAGGAGAGAGAGAACACAGCGAGGTAACTAGAAGGACAGTAAGTAAAACAGAGAAAGAAACAAAACAAGAAACATACACCCCCATGGGCAGGGAGAAGGGAGATAGTCATTTCATGGAAAGAAACAGAAGACAGAGAAAAGGAAAATACAAGGAAACAGACAGTGTGAGAGAAATAGTGAGACACAAAGCACAGAGTGAGCTGGGGATGGGGAATGAGAGGTGCTGGGGGTGAGGACCAGACAGAGTTCGGAGTGAGCTGGCGGGAGGGAGATGAGGATTTACTTTGATCTGTAGCAAGGTGCACAGGCTGATCTTAGTAAGCAAGGATGTGCAGAACAATGGTTGTAAAACATGCCTGAGAGGCATATAGGTTACGCTGCACAGAGCGTGCGCGAGGCGAGATCAACATGAACAAGATCAGTATTATCTGAGATTAGAGAGTACATTCATCAGTCTAATAACAACCAGGAAGAAGCTGTTACTGTGAACAAGCTGCTCAGTGTTTTCAAGCTTCCACATCTTTTAGCCTGATAGAAGAGGTTGTGGGAGACCCTTACTGGTATGTGATGGGTCTTTGACAATGTTAGAACAAACATTCCAGCACAGAAACAGCCATTTGATGGTCCAAGCTGCGCCGATCCAAATCCTCTATCTAAATCTGTCGCCTATTTTCAGGTTGTGAGTATCCATTTGCTCCCTGCCCATTCATGTATCTTTCCAGAAACATCTTCAATGGAACCACTGGTCACAGTTCTCCATTTTGAGAAACTCTCTCCTCCTCCTATTTTCTGCCTCCTGTTACCCAGCCAGTTCTTTATCCACGAAGATAACGCACCATGTGACTTTCACTTTCTCCATAACCCGACCATGGGGAAACATACCAAAAGCCTTCCTGAAGGCCATGTACATGACATCTACAGTATCTCCCTCATCAATCAACTTTGTCACTTCCTCAAAGAATTCTATTGAGTTGTTAAAACATGACCTTCCCTGCACAAAACCATGTTGTCCATCACTGATAAGTCTGTTTTCATCCAAATGAGAGTAGATCCTAACCCTCAGTATATTCTCTAGCAGATTCCCTACCCCTGACATCAGTCTCACCGATCTATAATTGACTGGATTGTCCCTACTACCTTTCTTAAACAAGGGGATTAACAATTTTCCAGTCTTCCAGGACCTCAGCCGTTTTCACGGATGCTACAAAGATATCTGTTAATGCCCCAGCTATTTCCTGTCTCCCTTCGCTCAGTAATCTGGGGTAGATGTTGGGAGCTTTTCTGCGGCAACAAGCCATGTAAATGGAATCAATGGTTGGGATGTTAGAGTCCGTGTTGGTCATACTGTGCACCCAACCTTCTGTAGTTTCTCACGATCCTGAGTGGCAGTTGCCATACCAGGCTGTTATGCACCGGACAATACACTCTCAATGGTGCATCTGTAGAAGTAGCAATGCTGAATTTCCTGTATCACCTCAGGAAGGAGAGGCATTGTTGAAACCTTCCCGACCATTGGACCTATGTGAGAAGTTCAGGACAGGTTGTGAGTTATCACCACTCCGAGGGACTTCATGCTCTGCACTCCCTCATATGTTGATGCGGATGGAGTTTGTTCCCCTCCTTTCTTCATAAAGTCAGTGAACAGTCCTTTACATTTGCCGGATTAGAGAGAGGTCATTTTATCAATATACCTTGCCACCAAGCCCTATATCTCCTTTCTGCATTCTGATTCGTTGTTGTTTAATATCCGTATTGCTATAGTGATGTCATCAGCGAACTTGTAGCTGGCGTTGTTTGGAATTTGGAAACTCAGCCGTGGCTGTATAGGGATTACGTAGGGACTGAGGACACAGCCTTGGCTGTATAGGGAGTACGTAGGGACTGAGGACACAGCCGTGGGTGTACAGGGAGGACATAGAGGGCTTAGGACACAGCCGTGTGTGTACAGGGATAACAGTAGTTGGCTGAGGACACAGCCGTGAGTGTACAGAGAACACACTAAGGGGCTGAGGACACAGCCGTGGGTGTACCTGGAGTACCATAAGGGCTGAGGGCACAGACGTGGGTATACATGGAATACAGTAAGGGCTGAGGGCACAGACGTGGGTATACATGGAATACAGTAAGGGGCTGAGGGCACAGACGTGGGTGTACAGGGAATACAGTAGGGGTTGAGGTCACATCTATGGGTGTGCAGGGAGGTATTAATGGCTGAGGGTACAGCTATGGTGCATAGGGAGGCAGTAGTGGGCTGAGGGCACAGCCATGCGTGTATAGGAGGACAGTAGTGAGCTGAGGGTATAGCCATGGGTGTACAGGGAGTATTGTCGGTGTTGAAACAGAACACGTCCTTCTGCAGCTTTCGTGTTGATTGTTATTGTGGACGAGGTGGTTTTAACCTATCTTCACGATTGTGGGTCAGAAATCTGAGAGCCAGGTGCAGAGGATGGAACAGAGACCAAGGTCTCGGAGTTTTGTGATTATTCTGTAAGGGATAATGATTTTGAAGGTGGAGCTTTAGTCAATGAGCAGGAGTCTGGTGTAGGTGTCCTTGTTGTCCAGATGTTCCAGGTATGCGTGCCGCTCGGATATGGCATCCTTTGTGAACCCGTTACATCAATCGGCAAATTATAGTGCAGCAGGGCAGGCTGGGATACTGGAGTTGGTGTAGGCCATAAACCAGCCTCTCAAAGCACTTCATAATTATTGAGGTTGGAGTCACTGGATGTCGTCTCTAAGGCATGTTCCATATGCTTTCTCACTTACAAGGATGATGATGGCCTTCTTCAATCAGTTTGGGACTTATCTTCTGGAGGGAGAAGCTGAAGTTGTATGTGAATACCTCTGCTAGTTGGTACAAACAGGATCTGTGTGCTCAGCCAGAAACACTGTCCAGGCCCATCACTTCTTTTTGATTTCACTGAAAGACTGACCTTGCCTGCAGCGGTGGAAGACAACAGCAGAGGTACATCTTCAGACAACCAGGAACATGAATTTGACTGGGAAAACACTACCATCATAGACAACCAGACAGAGAACAGCCAGGGAATTCCTAGAGGCATGGCATTCATCCACTAACTCCATTAACATACACTTGACTGGACCCAATATACAAACCACTACAGCTGAAACTACACCCAGAAGACGGCATGAATTCATCAACAGACACATCGACCTGGACCCCACATACAAACTACTACAGCTGAAACTGACACTCGGGAAGCGCAAGAACAAACCACTATAAATACCGAAGAAACATCAAAAGCAGCGCTTCACAGGAGGCTCAATAGCACTGATGATGTTCCCCAGCCAGGAACGAAACGTTTGCAGCAAAAACTTCCAGCTCGGCGAACAGAACCACAACAACATCTGGGGCTTTCACGGCTATTGTCAGCCCTCAGTGACAGTCACGCAGTCATTTATGACCGACATCCCCTCCCCTCACCTCCCTCTGTTGTCTTCAACACACAATGACATTGTCGTGTGAGCACCACACAGTCAGCAATGAGGCAGTTGCCATGATAGACTGGGATCGTGCGCCATCAAGTTCTGTGTCACCATAATTGGGTCAATTCATAATAAAATGGTGGGCAGGGTGTCAGTGCCAGTGGGTGCAAGGAGTGAAGACTTGGCAGGTGTAATTCCAGTCATGCTGCTTTAACCTGAATGGAGTCAATCATCTTGAGCGTTGTGCCTTTCCAATGGGGGACCTTCCTTAGGTAGTCAGGAAGTTACCATTTACGTGAACCATCTGACCTGACGGCAGTTTTTACCAGGTTTGCAGATGATACAATGATAATTGGATAGGCAGTGATATTGAGGAAGTGGGGAGCTGCAGAAAGAGTTGGACAGATTAGGCAACTATGAAAACACTGGATGATGGAACACAACATGGGATCATGTGAGATTATGCACTTCAGTAAGCGAATCAGGCAGATACTATGTCTAAAAGGCTTCATGAAATCTGAAGCACAAAAGGAGTTTGGAGTGTCCTCACCCTCTCTTAAGGTTAATGCGCAGGTGCAGTTGCTGTTAGGAAAGCAAATGCAATGCTAACATTCATTTCAAGAGAGTGAGAATACATGGCGGGAGACATACTGCTGAGAATGTAATGGGCTATGGTCAGACAGCATTTGGATTATTGTGAGCTGTTCTGGTGAAGGATCTAAGGGTATCCTGGGAATGATAGCTTGTGATATGAGCGGCAGTTGAGGGCTCTATGTTTGTACTCAATGGAATTTAGAAGAATGGGAGGGGGCGCAACTGATTGAAACTGATCGATTACTGCATCGATTGATACAGTTAGAGTATAGAAGATATTTCCACTAGTTTTAGAGACTAAGACAAAATGGCACAGTTTCAGAGTGAAGAGATAGGCTGAATGGCCTATATCTATTGCTATAATCTCATGCCCTAATGGTCATACAGTCTATTATTCAGAGCAGAATTGTAAATCCCAGACCTACTCTTGTAATCCTTGTATCTGTATGTTGATTTGACTTCACCCTCTGG